>NC_034199.2:48951906-49006906 GCF_002021735.2 Oncorhynchus kisutch
TTTCGATGTTGCCCTGGCAACCGGCACGCACCATCTGTGCTAGTTTGGCCCTCTTCACCCAGTCTGTCACTCTCTCTGTCTCTCTCTCTCTCTCTCTCTCTCTCTCTCTCTCTCTCTCTCTCTCTCTCTCTCTCTCTCTCTCTCTCTGTCTGTCTCTCTCTCTCTCTCTCTCTCTCTGTCTCTCTCTGTCTCTCTCTCTCTCTGCCCCCCTCTCTCTCTCTCTCTCTCTCTCTCTCTCTCTCTCTCTCTCTCTCTCTCTCTCTCTCTCTGTCTCTCTGTCTGTCTCTCTCTCTCTCTCTCTCTCTGTCTCTCTCTGTCTCTCTCTCTCTCTGCCCCCCTCTCTCTCTCTCTCTCTCTCTCTCTCTCTCTCTCTCTCTCTCTCTCTCTCTCTCTCTCTCTCTCTCTCTCTCTCTCCTTTCTTTCTCTCTCTCTTGTTCTCCCTCTCTTTTTTCTCCTTCTCTCTTTTTTTCTCCCTCTCACTCACTTAGAAAATGTACACACGAGTATGATTGTGTTAGCTTACAGCGTCACTCAATTTTAATTCACGGAGACCGGTCTTGCACAGCATATCAAGTTTGGCTGTTTTGTTTTTTATTATCGCCACACAGACTCTATAAACATTTCAAAGGATTTGTTTTTCTTAGATATTGGCTGTGTGTGTGTGTGTGCGTCAGACAGAGCCACCGTTACCATGTGTGTGTGTGCGTGCACGTGCCTCTGTGCATGTATGTATGTATGTTACAACCGAGTCCTCTGGTCCTCGGGTCCTCGAGTCCTCAGGTACTCAGGTATTCAGTTCCTCAGGTCTTCAGTTCCTCAGGTATTCAGGTCCTCAGGTCTTCAGGTCTTCAGGTCCTCAGGTCCTCAGGTCCTCAGGTCCTCAGGTCCTCAGGTATTCAGGTCCTCAGGTCTTCAGTTACTCAGGTCTTCAGGTCCTCAGGTCTTCAGTTCCTCAGATCTTCAGTTCCCCAGGTCCTCAGGTCTTCAGTTCCTCATTTCCTCAGGTCTTCAGTTCCTCAGATCTTCAGGTCTTCAGTTCCTCAGTTCCTCAGGTCTTCAGTTCCTCAGGTATTCAGGTCCTCAGGCCCTCAGGTCCTCAGTTCCTCAGGTCTTCAGTTCCCCAGGTCCTCAGGTCTTCAGTTCCTCAGGTCTGATCAGATGTGAATTATAAACCCTGTTACACAGACAAGTCTCTCTCACCCAACCTACTCCTAGAAGAGCACAAGCGTGACTCTCATTAGTGCAAAGCTCATTTAACACATCAGGCTCCTTTTCCCCACTAGGCCTCCACTTCCTGTTCACTACCAGGCCTCCACTTCCTTTTCACCACCAGGCCTCCACTTCCTGTTCACTACCAGGCCTCCACCTCCTGTTCACCAGCTGGCTTCCTCCTCCTGTTCACTACCAGGCCTCCACTTCCTGTTCACCACCAGGCCTCCACCTCCTGTTCACTAACAGGCCTCCACTTCCTGTTCACCACCTGGCCTCCACTTCCTGTTCACCACCTGGCCTCCACTTCCTGTTCACCACCTGGCCTCCTCCTCCTGTTCACCACCTGGCCTCCACTTCCTGTTCACTACCAGGCCTCCACTTCCTGATCACCACCAGGCCTCCACTTCCTGTTCACCACCAGCCCTCCACTTCCTGTTCACCACCAGGCCTCCACTTCCTGTTCACCACCAGGCCTCCACTTCCTGTTCACTACCAGGCCTCCACTTCCTGTTCACCACCAGGCCTCCACTTCCTGTTCACCACCAGGCCTCAACCTCCTTTGCCAGCTCCCCTTGACAGTCAGACAGAGGATGCATTCCAAATGTGCACCCTACTCCCTTGATAGTACACCAGAGCTCTGGGCCATTTGGAATACAGACAAAGACAGTCAGGCTGGTAGAAGATGGTAAATGGGAAATAAACGTTCCTGGGTTATTGAAGACCAAGTTAATTCATCAAAAGTTTCACTGTCTAACTGTTTAGAAAGAGAACCACTGTCTAGCTCCTTAGAAAGAGAACCGCTGTCTAGCTCCTTAGAAAGAGAACCGCTGTCTAGCTCCTTAGAAAGAGAACCGCTGTCTAGCTCCTTAGAAAGAGAACCACTGTCTAGCTCCTTAGAAAGAGAACCGCTGTCTAGCTCCTTAGAAAGAGAACCACTGTCTAGCTCCTTAGAAAGAGAACCGCTGTCTAGCTCCTTGGAAAGAGAACCGCTGTCTAGCTCCTTAGAAAGAGAACCACTGTCTAGCTCCTTAGAAAGAGAACCACTGTCTAGCTCCTTGGAAAGAGAACCGCTGTCTAGCTCCTTAGAAAGAGAACCACTGTCTAGCTCCTTAGAAAGAGAACCGCTGTCTAGCTCCTTAGAAAGAGAACCGCTGTCTAGCTCCTTAGAAATAGAACCGCTGTCTAGCTCCTTAGAAAGAGAACCGCTGTCTAGTCCTCATCAGAGCAACAAGCCTTCCCTTTTCACTGCCCTGCTGTCCCAAATGGCATCCTATTTCCTTAGTTCACTACTCTTCAGTAGAGCCCTGGATACAAGTACCGGACTGTATTGTGGAAGAGGGTGCAGTTTCAGACAGAGCCGTTTGGTCTGTGTTTCTGGGTCTTTCGGTGGCATTTAAAGCAGGGTGGATTGTGAGAATTGGTGTCTCTCCACTTCAAAGCTGAAGACAGTATTCTCAACAGGTGCTGACCCTCCGGCATTCCCTCTCCTCTCAGAGGTGATACCTCCCGTCTACAGCCAGCCTGGCACGAATTCAGATTAAAACCATTCTGATGCTATTTCTACTGCTTCGGAGGAAAGGAGAGCGGAACCAGGCTGACTGTATAAGGTAGCCACAGACAGACAGGAAGCTGCATTCATTCACACCTTCCTCTTCCTCACACTTTATCCCGAAAGAGTACCTAGACGACACAAAACAATTGGAATGGAACAATGAAACGATACACATTTGCTATTTTAATACCTATGCGGTATAACACGACGGGAGTGATTATGTGTGAACTGAGATAAAACCTCTTCCATACCCATTATTTTGACCACAAGCTCTGTTAACCCACTAAGCCAATCCCATGGGGTCAACCAGGTCTATATATTTACTATATATGGCCCCATGCTGGAATCAAAACCCACGACTCCCGAGTGGCGCAGTGGACTAAGGCACTGCATCTCATCGGCAAGAGGCATCACTACAGTCCCCTGGTTTGAATAAAGGTTATATTATAGTGTGACCCAGGGTCTAGTGTGACCCAGGGTCTAGGATCCAGGCTGCCCTGTGGGAACTGAGAGGGTGAGCTGTCAGAGTTCAGGGGTCAGGGGTGTGTGAGGAGTTAGGTCCCAGCATCCATCCCTGGTCAGCTGAACCAACAGGGCTCCGTTACATACAGACTGTAAAATTACTGTAATCATGGTTTAACTCCATAGTCATACATTCAGATTGTAAAATTACTGTAATCATGGTTTAACTCCATAGTCATACATTCAGACTGTAAAATTACTGTAATCATGGTTTAACTCCATAGTCAAACATTCAGACTGTAAAATTACTGTAATCATGGTTTAACTCCATAGTCATACATTCAGACTGTAAAATTACTGTAATCATGGTTTAACTCCATAGTCATACATTCAGACTGTAAAATTACTGTAATCATGGTTTAACTCCACAGTCATACATTCAGACTGTAAAATTACTGTAATCATGGTGTAACTCCATAGTCATACATTCAGACTGTAAAATTACTGTAATCATGGTTTAACTCCATAGTCATACATTCAGACTGTAAAAATACTGTAATCATGGTTTAACTCCATAGTCATACATTCAGACTGTAAAATTACTGTAATCATGGTTTAATTCCATAGTCATACATTCAGACTGTAAAATTACTGTAATCATGGTTTAACTCCATAGTCATACATTCAGACTGTAAAAATACTGTAATCATGGTTTAACTCCATAGTCATACATTCAGACTGTAAAATTACTGTAATCATGGTTTAACTCCATAGTCATACATTCAGACTGTAAAATTACTGTAATCATGGTTTAACTTCCTCCCAGGCTGCTGTGTTTTCCCCTCTCTGTTGATGGATGATAGAATACTTTTCATTTCATAATTTTTTTTCAATTAATTGTTATTGCTGTTTTATCCAAACTTTTGTTTTGGTCCTGCTAGCTAGGCTGTGATCACAGTGCTCTAATGAAACTAGGTTAGCCTCAGGCTAATATCTCTAGACAGCCCTCCTCACAGTCCATCTCTACTGTTAATATCTCTAGACAGCCCTCCTCACAGTCCATCTCTACTGTTAATATCTCTAGACAGCCCTACTCACAGTCCATCTCTACTGTTATTATCTCTAGACAGCCCTCCTCACAGTCCATCTCTACTGTTATTATCTCTAGAAAGCCCTCCTCACAGTCCGTCCACCTCTACTGTTAATATCTCTAGAAAGCCCTCCTCACAGTCCATCTCTACTGTTATTATCTCTAGACAGCCCTCCTCACAGTCCGTCCACCTCTACTGTTAATATCTCTAGAAAGCCCTCCTCACAGTCCATCTCTACTGTTAATATCTCTAGAAAGCCCTCCTCACAGTCCATCTCTACTGTTAATATCTCTAGAAAGCCCTCCTCACAGTCCATCTCTACTGTTATTATCTCTAGACAGCCCTCCTCACAGTCCATCTCTACTGTTAATATCTCTAGACAGCCCTCCTCACAGTCCATCTCTACTGTTAATATCTCTAGACAGCCCTCCTCACAGTCCATCTCTGTAATTCGCTCTAGACAGCCCTCCTCACAGTCCATCTCTGTTATTATCACTAGACAGCCCTCCTCATAGTCCATCTCTGTTATTATCACTAGACAGCCCTCCTCACAGTCCATCTCTACTGTTAATATCTCTAGACAGCCCTCCTCACAGTCCATCTCTACTGTTAATATCTCTAGACAGCCCTCCTCACAGTCCATCTCTACTGTTATTATCTCTAGACAGCCCTCCTCACAGTCCATCTCTACTGTTATTGTCTTTACACAGCCCTCCTCACAGTCCATCTCTACTGTTAATATCTCTAGACAGCCCTCCTCACAGTCCATTTCTACTGTTATTATCTCTAGACAGCCCTCCTCACAGTCCATCTCTACTGTTAATATCTCTAGACAGCCCTCCTCACAGTCCATCTCTACTGTTAATATCTCTAGACAGCCCTCCTCACAGTCCATCTCTACTGTTAATATCTTTAGACAGCCCTCCTCACAGTCCATCTCTACTGTTATTATCTCTAGACAGCCCTCCTCACAGTCCATCTCTACTGTTAATATCTCTAGACAGCCCTCCTCACAGTCCATCTCTACTGTTAATATCTCTAGACAGCCCTCCTCACAGTCCATCTCTGTAATTCGCTCTAGACAGCCCTCCTCACAGTCCATCTCTGTTATTATCACTAGACAGCCCTCCTCACAGTCCATCTCTGTTATTATCACTAGACAGCCCTCCTCACAGTCCATCTCTACTGTTAATATCTCTAGACAGCCCTCCTCACAGTCCATCTCTACTGTTAATATCTCTAGACAGCCCTCCTCACAGTCCATCTCTACTGTTATTATCTCTAGACAGCCCTCCTCACAGTCCATCTCTACTGTTATTGTCTTACACAGCCCTCCTCACAGTCCATCTCTACTGTTAATATCTCTAGACAGCCCTCCTCACAGTCCATTTCTACTGTTAATATCTCTAGACAGCCCTCCTCACAGTCCATCTCTACTGTTAATATCTCTAGACAGCCCTCCTCACAGTCCATCTCTACTGTTAATATCTCTAGACAGCCCTCCTCACAGTCCATCTCTACTGTTAATATCTCTAGACAGCCCTCCTCACAGTCCATCTCTACTGTTATTATCTCTAGACAGCCCTCCTCACAGTCCATCTCTGTAATTAGCTCTAGACAGCCCTCCTCACAGTCCATCTCTACTGTTAATATCTCTAGACAGCCCTCCTCACAGTCCATCTCTACTGTTAATATCTCTAGACAGCCCTCCTCACAGTCCATCTCTGTAATTAGCTCTAGACAGCCCTCCTCACAGTCCATCTCTACTGTTAATATCTCTAGACAGCCCTCCTCACAGTCCATCTCTACTGTTAATATCTCTAGACAGCCCTCCTCACAGTCCATCTCTACTGTTAATATCTCTAGACAGCCCTCCTCACAGTCCATCTCTACTGTTAATATCTCTAGACAGCCCTCCTCACAGTCCATCTCTACTGTTAATATCTCTAGACAGCCCTCCTCACAGTCCATCTCTACTGTTAATATCTCTAGACAGCCCTCCTCACAGTCCATCTCTGTAATTAGCTCTAGACAGCCCTCCTCACAGTCCATCTCTGTAATTAGCTCTAGACAGCCCTCCTCACAGTCCATCTCTACTGTTAATATCTCTAGACAGCCCTCCTCACAGTCCATCTCTGTAATTAGCTCTAGACAGCCCTCCTCACAGTCCATCTCTACTGTTAATATCTCTAGACAGCCCTCCTCACAGTCCATCTCTACTGTTAATATCTCTAGACAGCCCTCCTCACAGTCCATCTCTACTGTTATTACCTCTAGACCAGCTGTATTCCCTCTAGACCAGCTGTATTCCCTCTAGGCCAGCTGTGTTCCCTCTAGACCAGCTGTATTCCCTCTAGGCTAGCTGTATTCCCTCTAGACCAGCTGTATTCCCTATAGGCCAGCTGTATTCCCTCTAGACCAGCTGTATTCCCTCTAGACCAGCTGTATTCCCTCTAGACCAGCTGTATTCCCTCTAGGCCAGCTGTATTCCCTCTAGACCAGCTGTATTCCCTATAGGCCAGCTGTATTCCCTCTAGGCCAGCTGTATTCCCTCTAGACAACAGTCCAGACCATATTTATTCCCTCTAGACCACCTCCTTGTACTCAGTCTTAACTTACTGGACCAACCCTTGCAGAACACTAAGGTACAATACAGTCTAGCCTGGCGAGCACAGACAGACTACTGAACAGACCAAAGGGATTTTAATGTGTTTTTCTTCTTCTATCTCAGTTTACTTGAAGGACCAGGTGCTGTTCATGGCCAAATGTGTCCAGATTGATACTCTACCTGCAGTAATGATGTTTCATAGTCCTCCCTCCTCCTCCACCACCTCCTTATCCTAAATATTTATCCTCTTATCCTCCTCTTCCTCCACCCTCTCCTCCTCTTCCTCCTCCTACTCCTCCTCCTTCCTCCACACTCCTCCTCCTCCTCTTCCTCCTTCTTCTCCCTCTTCCCTCCACACTCCTTCTCTTCCTCCTCTTCCTCCTCCTACTCCTCCTCCTTCCTCCACACTCCTCCTCCTCCTCTTCCTCCTTCTTCTCCTTCTTCCCTCCACACTCTTTCTCTTCCTCCTCTTCCTCCTCCCCCTCACTTCTCCTCCACATTCCTCCTCCTCCTCTTCCTCCTCCCCCTCACTTCTCCTCCACATTCCTCCTCCTCTTCCTCCTCCCCTCATTTCTCCTCCACTGTCCTCCTCTTCCTCCTCCCCCTCACTTCTCCTCCACATTCCTCCTCCTCCTCCTCCTCCTCCTCCTCCATATTCCTCCTCTTCCTCCTCCTCCTTCACATTCCGCCTCCTCTTCCTCCTGCTCCCCCTCCTAATTTCTCCTCCACAGTCCTCCTCTTCCTCCTCCTCCTCTTCCTCCTCCCCCTCCCCCTCACTTCTCCGCCATATTCCTCCTCACTTCTTCTCCATATTCCTCCTCCTCTTCCTCCTGCTCCCCCTCCTCATTTCTCCTCCACATTCCTCCTCGTCCTCCTCCTCCTCATCCCCCTACTCATTTCTCCTCCACATTCCTCCTCCTTCTCTTCCTCCTCCCCCTCACTCCTCCTCTACATTCCTCCTCCTCTTCCTCTTCCACCTCACTTCTCCACATTCATGCTCCTCCTCCTCCTCTTCCTCCTCCCGTAATTCCTCCCCCTCCTCAATCCTCCTCCTTCTCTTCCACTCATCCAGTCCCACCTTATCAGTGCCCTGGTGACATCAGAGGGGCCAGGGCCAATAATATTTCAATATATTATTTCCTGACACACACACACACACACACACACAGACGCAAACACACACACACACACACAGACGCCCTACTGTCCAGACCTTGTGGGTGGTCACCACTGGAAATAGATTAGCTGCATGCTCATCATGTTTGGGATGTCTGTTTCCTCTGGCCCTTAACACACACATGCACACAGACACAAACACTGAGACACACACACACGCTGAGACACACACACACTGAGACACACTGAGACACACACTGAGACACACTGAGACACACACACACTGAGACACACACTGAGACACACACTAAGACACACTGAGACACACTGAGACACACTAAGACACACACACCTTTTTGCTTCTCAGGTGTGCTTTAGGCAATAGATTCTGAGACAGGGTTCCAGTGAGTGGTTGTATTTGGCCCTGAGACAGGGTTTAGTGAGTGGTTTTATTTGGCCCTGAGACAGGGTTTAGTGAGTGGTTTTATTTGGCCCTGAGACAGGGTTTAGTGAGTGGTTTTACTTGGCCCGGAGACAGGGTTTAGTGAGTGGATTTATTTGGCCCTGAGACAGGGTTCAGTGAGTGGTTGTATTTGGCCCTGAGACAGGGTTCCCGTCTCTCTCTCTCTCTCTCTCTCTCTCTCTCTCTCTCTTTCTGTCTTTCTCTCATATTCTCTATCTCGTTCTCTCTGTCTCTCTCTCTTTCTGTCTCTTTCTCTCTCTCTCTTTGTCCCTCTCTCTCTCTCTCTCTCTCTCTCTCTCTCTCTCTCTCTCTCTCTCTCTCTCTCTCTCTCTCTTTCTGTCTCTCTTTGTCTTTCTCTCTCTGTCTTTCTCTCTCTCTTGTTCTTTGTTTCTCTTTGTCTCTCTATCTTTTCTCTCTCTCTCTGTCTCTCTCTCCTTTTCTCTCTCTCTCTGTCTCTGTATCTCTGTCTGTCCTATACAAAGGGGCAGACAGGGGGGACAGAGTGCACTGTGAACACTCCAAACTCTGTAGACAAGAAGCTATATATACACTGAACAAAAATGTAAATGCAACATGTAAAGTGTTGGTCCCATGTTTCATGAGCCAAAATAAAATATCACAGAAATGTTCCATACACACATAAAGCTGAATTTTTCACAAATGTTGTGTACACATTTGTTTACATCCCTGTTAGTGAGCATTTCTCCTTCAGCAAGATAATCCATCCACCTGACAGGTGTGGCATATCAAGCTGACTAAACAGCATGATTATTACACAGGTGTACCTTGTGCTGGGGACAATAAAAGGCCACTCTAAAATGTGCAGTTTGTCACACAATACAATGTCACAGATGTCTCAAGTTTTGAGGGAGCGCGCAATTGGCATACTGACTGCAGGGATGTCCACCAAAGCTATTGCCACATAAATTAATGTTCATTTCTCTACTATAAGCCTCCTCCAAAATAATTTTTGAGAATTTGGCAGTCCGTCCACCCGGCCTCACAACCACAGACCATGTGTAACCAGTCCATGACCTTCTGAGATCAACAGCTGATGAAACTGTAGGTTTGCACAAACTTTCAGAAACCTTCTCTGTTCCTCACCAAGGTCTTGACCTGACTGCAGTTCTGAGTCGTAACTGACTTCAGTGGGCAAATGCTCACCTTCGATGGGCACTGGCTGAAGAAGTATACAATTCATGGATGAATCCCGGATTCAACTGTACTGGGCAGATGGCATCTCATTCTGTCTACTAGGCAGACAGCGTGTATGGTGTCTTGTGGGTGAGCGGTTTGCTGATGTCAACGTTGTGAACAGAGTGACCTGTGGTGGCAGTGGGGTTATGGTATGGGCAGGGATAAGCTACAGACAGTGAACACAATAGCATTTTATCAATGGCAATTTCAATGCACGGAGATACCGTGATGAGATCCTGAGGCCCGTTGTCGTGCCTTCATCCGCCTCCATCACCGCATGTTTCAGCATGATAATACACAGCCCCATGTGTCTAGGATCGGTACACAATTCTTGGAAGCTGAAAATAAAATCTTAGAAATGTTTGCATGTTGCATGCAGTGTACATGAAGTGAACATACAATTATCTGCATAATATGGACTTGGTCTTTTACCTAATTGGGCTATCTTCTGTATACCCCCCCCCCCCCTACCTTGTCACAACACAACTGATTGGCTCAAACGCATTCAGAAGGAAAGAAAATACACAGATTTACTTTTAACAAGGCACACCTGTTAATTTAAATGCATTACATGTGACTACCTCATGAAGCTGGTTGAGATAATGCCAAGAGTGCAAAGTTTTCATCAAGGCAAAAGGTGGCTACTTGGAAGCATCTAAAATCTTAACATGGTTTTTGGTTACTACATGATTCCATATGTGTTGTTTTATTGTTGTGATGTCTTCACCATTGAATGAGTTGGTGTGTCAACTTTTACTGGTACTGTGTATAACATGTTGTCATGACTGTCCACGACAATCCAAATATGTCATATCAGGTTTGCAATGAATAACTTCAATCAGACCCCCTTTCACCTGTAGAGAGGGAAGGAAAGAACTAACTCACGTTGTAAATCAAGGGAGGAGAGCCATGCTCTCCAAATACACCAAAGGAATGTGCTTTGTCTCAACAAACCCTTTTGCCCACTGAAACTCTATCACATTCAAAAGAAAGTACTGTAACAACATTTGTAACGTAGAACGTAGAACGTGGGGAATGGTCCGAGGCGATCTATAGAACACTAATGTCATTTTGTTTGTTATTTTGTGATGTCATTAAAAATGTTGTAACTTTGAGTTAAGAAATGAACACATTGAACCATAAAAAGCGTGAAAGCGGCAGCTACACATTTAAAATGGTTTGAACTTTGAATCTCAACACGAGGGTGGAGACGATAAACTCACCTTCCGGACAATCACTGGTACGGCTGATTTAGCTGTCCTAAGTAAAGTATCCTTTGAAATCCTTTGAATTTAAATAAGACCATGCTGTTACTCTGCTCAAACCATCGTATTACACTGCTCTCATTCCCACATTGGGGAACCATCGATACGGCTGGCTAAGCCTACCTTCAAAGAAGTATCTTCAATTGCAAATGGAAGGAAAATCAACTCTGTAGTTCTGTTCAGGACGACACAACAAGTCACCGGATACCGGACGACCACAAAGAAGAACAACGGTAAAAGAGTTGTTGGGATCATTTTGGACAATCAGAGCCTTACAAGCCCAATCCCCGGGCGAGCCCCGGGCGATCCCCGTGCAAACATCTGCTAACCATGTGACCATTAACATCTGCTAACCATGTGACCAATAACATCTGTTAACCATGTGACCAATAACATCTGCTAACCATGTGACCATTAACATCTGCTAACCATGTGATCCATTAACATCTACTAACCATGTGACCATTAACATCTGCTAACCATGTGTAAGTGACCATTAACATCTGCTAACCATGTGACCATTAACATCTACTAACCATGTGTATGTGACCAGTAACATTTGATTCATTTTGATAAAAGTGACATTACAAATCGTATCTTGTTCCCTATATAGTGCACTACTTTCAGTATGTCTCTGTTCCCTATATAGTGCACTACTTTCAGTATGTCTCTGTTCACAAGTAGTGCACTTCATAAGGAATAGAGTGCCTTTGGGACACATTCCATATTTTCAGCACACTGCTCAGCTGTACAGCTGGTTTCCCTGTGATGTACAGTATAGACTGACTTCCAGTATAGACTGACTTCCAGTATAGACTGATGTCCACTATAGACTGATGTCCACTATAGACTGATGTCCACTATAGACTGATTTACAGTATAGACTGATGTACAGTAAAGACTGACTTTCAGTATAGACTCCTGTACAGTATAGACTGATGTCCACTATAGACTGACTTCCAGTATAGACTGATGTCCACTATAGACTGATGTCCACTATAGACTGATTTACAGTATAGACTGATGTACAGTAAAGACTGACTTTCAGTATAGACTGCTGTACAGTATAGACTGATGTACAGTATAGACTGATGTCCACTATAGACTGACTTCCAGTATAGACTGACTTCCAATATAGACTGATGGTACACTATAGACTGATGTACAGTAAAGACTGACTTCTAGTATAGACTGACTTCTAGTATATACTGATGTCCAGTATAGACTGATGTCCACTATAGACTCATGTCCACTATAGACTCATGTCCACTATAGACTCATGTCCACTATAGACTGACTTCCAGTATAGACTGACTTCCAGTATAGACTGACTTCCAGTATAGACTGATATCCACTATAGACTCATGTACAGTATAGACTGATGTACAGTATAGACTGATGTACAGTATAGACTGATGGTACACTATAGACTGATGTACAGTATAGACTGATGTACAGTATAGACTGATGTCCACTATAGACTGATGTACAGTATAGACTGATGTCCACTATAGACTGATGGTACACTATAGACTGATGGTACACTATAGACTGATGGTACACTATAGACTGATGTACAGTATAGACTGATGTCCACTATAGACTGATGTCCACTATAGACTGATGTACAGTATAGACTGATGTCCACTATAGACTGATGGTACACTATAGACTGATGTACAGTATAGACTGATGGTACACTATAGACTGATGGTACACTATAGACTGATGGTACACTATAGACTGATGGTACACTATAGACTGATGGTACACTATAGACTGATGGTACACTATAGACTGATTTCCAGCCTCATAATCTGAGAGTGAGAAATGGTTTGACCCTTTGGTCGGTCTTGTAAATTAGATTTCCTGGACTGAAACAGGCTGTAATGACCATCCCACTTTCCTAACCTTCTTCCTCTTCTCCTTCTCTTCCCTTCTAGGCGGGGCCACATGGATCCTACCCCAATTACCCCTCCAGGGGGGAGCCCCGCCCACCCAGGGTATTATCACCCCCCTCCGCCAAAACAGAAGGGGACCACTGCACCAGGATGTTCCTCCTTCCCCCACTCTGCCCCTCACAGGTCCCCGCTATGACTCCCTGATCCGTGGGGGAGGAGGAGGGAGGAGGAGGACAAGGAGGGAGAGGAGGAGGAGGACGAGGAGAGGGAGAGGGAGGAGGGGGAGGAGGAGGGAGGTGGAGGACAAGGAGGGAGAGGAGGAGGAGGACGAGGAGAGGGAGAGGGAGGAGGGGGAGGAGGAGGGAGGTGGAGGACAAGGAGGGATAGGAGGAGGAGGACGAGGAGAGGGAGAGGGAGGAGGGGGAGGAGTAGGAGGGAAGAGGAGGAGGAGGAGGGAGGAAGAGGAGGGAGAGGAGGAGGAGGGAGAGGAGGAGGAGTGGGAGAGGAGGAGGAGGAGTAGGGGGAGGAGGGAGGAGGAGGAGGGAAAGTAGGTGGAGGAGGGAGGAGGAGGAAGAGGAGGAGGAGGGGGAGGAGGAGGGAGAAGGAGGAGGAGGGAGGAGGAGGGAGGAGGAGGAGGAGGGAGGAGGAGGAGGAGGGAGGAGGAGGACTGGGAGAGGAGGAGTATGGGGAGGAGGAGGGGGAGGGGAGGAGGGGGAGGGGAGGAGGGGGAAGAGGAGGGAGGAGGAGGAGGAGGGAGAGGAGGAGGAGGGGGAGAGGAGGAGGAGGAAGAGAGGAGGAGAAGGGGGAGGAGGAGGGGGAGGAGGAGGATGGGGAGGAGGGAGGAGGAGGGGGAGGAGGAGGATGGGGAGGAGGGAGTAGGAGGGAGTAGGAGGAGGGAGAGGAGGAGGAGGGGGAGAGGAGGAGGAGAAGGGGGAGGAGGAGGGGGAGGAGGAGGATGGGGAGGAGGGAGAGGGGGAGGAGGACGAGGAGGAGGGGGATACCGCCAGGCCAACCCAGAGAAAGGATATCAAATAATGTTTCAACCTTAACAGTCTATCTAACTACAGCCCAACTCTGAAACAACAGTCTATCTAACTACAGCCCACTCTGAAACACCAGTCTATCTAACTACAGCCCACTCTGAAACACCAGTCTATCTAACTACAGCCCACTCTGAAACACCAGTCTATCTAACTACAGCCCAACTCTGAAACAACAGTCTATCTAACTACAGCCCAATGCTGAAACAACAGTCTATCTAACTACAGCCCAATGCTGAAACAACAGTCTATCTAACTACAACCCAATGCTGAAACAACAGTCTATCTAACTACAACCCAATGCTGAAACAACAGTCTATCTAACTACAACCCAATGCTGAAACAACAGCCTATCTAACTACAGCCCAACTCTGAAACAACAGACTATCTAACTACAACCCAATGCTGAAACAACAGTCTAACTACAACCCAATGCTGAAACAACAGTCTATCTAACTACAGCCCAACTCTGAAACAACAGACTAACTAACTACAGCCCACTCTGAAACACCATTTGCCTAACAAGGTTGTGGCCACTGCGACCAGCTGTTGAAAGAACCACATTTAATGGGGAATCATCTGGTCTTACACACACACACACACACACACACACACACACACACACACACACACACACACACACACACACACCACACACACACACCTCTCACACACACCTCTCACACACACCTCTCACACACACCTCTCACACACACCTCTCACACACACCTCTCTCTCACACCTCTCACACACCTCTCACACACACCTCTCTCTCACACCTCTCTCTCACTCACACCTCTCTCTCACTCACACCTCTCTCTCACACACACCTCTCTCTCACACACACCTCTCTCTCTCTCTCACTCACACACACACACACACACACACACACACACACACACACACACACACACACACACACACACACACACACACACACACACACACACACACACACACACACACACACACACACACACACACACACACACCTCTCACACACACACACCTCTCACACACACACACCTCAGACACACACACCTCTCACACACACACACCTCAGACACACACACCTCTCACACACACACACACCTCTCTCACACACACACACCTCTCTCACACACACACACCTCTCTCAACACACACACACACACACACACACACACACACACACACACACACACACACCTCTCTCACACACACACACACACACACACTCACCTCTCACACACACACACACAATAACGCTCCATGGTGTCCTTAGTGTCTACCTCCCAAACTGTACCCTGTTCCCTCCGTAGTGCGTTACCATGGTGAATATGGTTTCATTTGGGACGCAGGCTAATTATTCACCACTTAGTCGCTTTAGACTAATGAAGGTTCTTTAAGCTCGATTAGTAATTCGTGTCTAATTATTATTATTATGTAGAGGAGCCGGTAATCAGAATTTAAACGTTGATATTTTATTGTTTGACTGAAACATAGCTAGTCTGCAGGTCCCAACCACAACACATTGTCTCTGGTGAGGGAGAGGAGAGCACAGGAGAGGAGAGGAAAAGGGTGGAAGAGGAGAGGAAAAGGGCAGGAGAGAGGGAGATGAAGAGGAAAGGAAGAGGAGAGGAAGAGGAGAGGCGAGGGAGAGGAGAGGACAGGAGAGGAAGAGGACAGGACAGAAAGAGGAGGCGGAGCAGAGAGGGAGAGGAAGAGGACAGGACAGGAGAGAAAGAGGAGGAGGAGACAAAAGGAGAGGGAGAGGAAGATGAGAGGAGAGGAAGATGAGAGGAGAAGAAGAGAGGAGAGGAGAGGAGAGAGAAGGGAAGGGAAGGGAGGAGAGGAGAGGAGATCTCTCCACTCTCTCTCATTCTTTATCTCTCCTTATCTCTCTCTCCCTCCTTCCCATGGGTTAGTATGGACTTACAAAGAGAGACCACGGTACATCCTGCCTTTTTTTCAAATATCCAAGTCTGACTTATTAACATTGTGGCTTAGTGGTTTGGTTGAGATGTTGAACATTCCATGACAAAAAAACAAAAACATCGCTATGCATTTATACAGTACATATCTTTGTTGAACATGTTTTAGTGATTTAAATGTTAGTTAAACACATTTCCAATCTGAATGTCCTCTTGGTCTTCACAGAATGCCAAATCAGAGGGAATAAACAATCATTTATCCATGTTTGTTCTCAAAAATATAAATGAATCTTGATTGATAATAAGCTGTATACATGTTTTATAACAATTTCAGCATGAAATACTAAAACACATTTGAAGTTAGTGTCATTGCTCATTCAGAGTGTGTCCCAAATGGCACCTTCAGTGCACTTCTTTCAACAAGAGCTCTGGTCAAAAGTAGTGCACTATATAGGGAATAGGGTGTTATTTCTGGCGCAGATATCATGTTATTATGGGGATGTATTTTTTTGGGACATGAGGTCTCACATCTCAAATGGGTTAATTAAATGTTGAGGATTAAATTGAGTTTTTAAAGTACTCTCCAAGGTGATTACGTTAATGTTTTCAACTCAATTTAAACCGTCAACCCCCAAGATAAATTGTACCTTTACCATAACAGATAGTTAGGGCCAAATTAATGTTGAAGTAATTTTCAATTAGGATGCAGAGATATGCCTATGTGATTATAGACAAATTTGGAAATGTTGAATAAAGTTTTGCTGTTTGAGTTGCATTTTTAATAGTGGGGGTGAAGAGGACGGAGAGAGGAGAGGGTGGAGAGAGGAGACGGTGGAGAGAGGACGGAGAGAGGAGACGGTGGAGAGAGGACGGAGAGGATGGAGAGAGGATAGAGAGGAGAGGGTGGAGAGAGGATGGAGAGTGTGGAGAGAGGATGGAGAGAGGAGAGGACGGAGAGGACAGAGAGAGGATAGAGAGGACGGAGAGGACAGAGAGAGGATAGAGAGGACGGAGAGAGGATGAAGGATGGAGAGAGGAGAGGGTGGAGAGAGGATGAAGGATGGAGAGAGGAGAGGGTGGAGAGAGGATAGAAAGGAGAGAGGATAGAGAGAGCATGGAGAGAGGATAGAGAGAGCATGGAGAGAGCATGGAGAGAGGATAGAGAGGACGGAGAGAGGATGGGGAGAGGATAGAGAGGACGGAGAGAGGATGGAGAGGACGGAGAGAGGATGGAGAGGACGGAGAGAGGATGGAGAGGACGGACTGAGGAGAGGGTGGAGCGAGGATGGAGAGGACGGAGAGAGGAGAGGGTGGAGAGAGGATGAAGAGGATGGAGAGAGGATGAAGAGGATGGAGAGAGGATAGAGAGGGTGGAGAGAGGATAGAGAGGGTGGAGAGAGCATGGAGAGAGGATAGAGAGGGTGGAGAGAGCATGGGGAGAGGATAGAGAGGACGGAGAGAGGAGAGGGTGGAGAGAGGATGGAGAGGACGGACTGAGGAGAGGGTGGAGCGAGGATGGAGAGGACGGAGAGAGGAGAGGATGGAGAGAGGATAGAGAGGGTGGAGAGAGCATGGGGAGAGGAGAGGGTGGAGAGAGCATGGGGAGAGGAGAGGGTGGAGAGAGCATGGGGAGAGGAGAGGGTGGAGAGAGCATGGGGAGAGGAGAGGGTGGAGAGAGGATGGAGAGGATGGAGAGAGGATGGAGAGAGCATGGGGGGTGGAGAGAGGATGGAGAGAGGATGGAGAGGGTGGAGAGAGCATGGGGAGAGGAGAGAGGATGGAGAGAGCATGGAGAGGGCGGAGAGAGAGAGGGTGGAGAGAGGATGGAGAGGATGGAGAGAGGATGGAGAGGGGGGATAGAGAGGGTGGAGAGAGGATAGAGAAGGTGGAGAGAGGATGGAGAGAGGAGAGGGTGGAGAGAGGATAGAGAAGGTGGAGAGAGGATGGAGAGAGGAGAGGGTGGAGAGAGAATGAAGAGGATGGAGAGAGGATAGAGAGCATGAGAGAGGAGAGGGTGGAGAGAGGATGGAGAGGACGGAGAGAGGAGAGGGTTGAGTGAGGATGGAGAGAGGATAGAGAGGGTGGAGAGAGGACGGAGAGGATGGAGAGAGGATAGAGAGGGTGGAGAGTGCATGGGGAGAGGAGAGGGTGGAGAGAGGATGGAGAGAGGGTGGAGAGAGCATGGGGAGAGGTTTGGGTGGAGAGAGGATAGAGAGGGTGGAGAGAGGATAGAGAGGGTGGAGAGAGCATGGGGAGAGGAGAGGGTGGAGAGAGCATGGGTAGAGGAGAGGGTGGAGAGAGGATGGAGAGGATGGAGAGAGGATGGAGAGAGGATAGAGAGGGTGGAGAGGGTGGAGAGAGCATGGGGTGAGGAGAGGGTGGAGAGAGGATGGAGAGGGTTGAGTGAGGATGGAGAGAGGATAGAGAGGGTGGAGTGAGGACGGAGAGGATGGAGAGAGGATGGAGAGAGGATAGAGAGGGTGGAGAGTGCATGGGGAGAGGAGAGGGTGGAGAGAGGATGGAGAGGGTGGAGAGAGGATGGAGAGAGGATAGAGAGGGTGGAGAGAGGATAGAGAGGGTGGAGAGAGGATAGAGAGGGTGGAGAGAGGATAGAGAGGGTGGAGAGAGGATAGAGAGGGTGGAGAGAGCATGGGGAGAGGATGGAGAGAGGATAGAGAGGGTGGAGAGAGCATGGGGAGAGGAGAGAGTATGGAGAGGGTGGAGAGAGGATGGAGAGAGGATAGAGAGGGTGGAGAGAGCATGGGGAGAGGAGAGGGTGGAGAGAGGATGGAGAGGATGGAGAGAGGATAGAGAGAGCATGGGGAGAGGTTTGGGTGGAGAGAGGATGGAGAGGATGGAGAGAGGATAGAGAGGGTGGAGAGAGCATGGGGAGAGGAGAGAGGATGGAGGGGTGGAGAGAGGATGGAGAGAGGATAGAGAGGGTGGAGAGAGGACGGAGAGAGGAGAGAGTGGAGAGAGGATGAGAGGACGGAGAGAGGAGAGGGTTGAGTGAGGATGGAGAGAGGATAGAGAGGCTGGAGAGAGGACGGAGAGGATGGAGAGAGGATAGAGAGGGTGGAGAGTGCATGGGGAGAGGAGAGGGTGGAGAGAGGATGGAGAGGGTGGAGAGAGGATAGAGAGGGTGGAGAGAGGATAGAGAGGGTGGAGAGAGCATGGGGAGAGGTTTGGGTGGAGAGAGGATGGAGAGAGGATAGAGAGGGTGGAGAGAGCATGGGGAGAGGAGAGAGGATGGAGAGGATGGAGAGGATAGAGAGGGTGGAGAGGATAGAGAGGGTGGAGAGGATAGAGAGGGTGGAGAGAGCAAGGGGAGAGGAGAGGGTGGAGAGAGGGTGGAGAGAGGAGAGGATGGAGAGAGGAGAGGATGGAGAGAGGATAGAGAGAGGATAGAGAGAGGATAGAGAGAGGATGGGGAGAGGATAGGGTGGAGAGAGGATGGAGAGAGGATGGAGAGGGTGGAGAGAGCATGGGGATAGGAGAGGGTGGAGAGAGGGTGGAGAGAGGAGGGAGAGAGGAGGGAGAGAGGATTGGGAGAGAGTGGAGAGAGGCTAGAGAGGGTGGAGAGAGGATGGAGAGAGGATAGAGAGAGGATAGAGAGGAAGGATGGCGAGGAGAGGATGGAGAGGAGAGGGGCAGTCAGGAGAAGATGGGGGGCTGAGAGGAGAGGGCGGGAGTGGATTGGGGAAGGAGATGGGAGCATAGGTCGAGTTATCAGTTAGTGGTTAATTTGAGCCAATGACGTTAGAGGTTGTTAGTGTTTAACTGACTTGCCTAGTTAAAAAAAAAAAAGACTATCTCGCTGTCTTGTTTAGGTTTCTGAGTGGTTTTGCCTTGCTACACAGACTTTGTAATTACCCTGATCTCTCAGACTTTCATTTGGACAGTTATTATTAGAAGCAGTTGTAATTAGCATCCTAGTAATTATGCTTTTACATTATCTTGTGAAGTTACTGCTCTCACCAGCTAGATGACATGTTTGTCAGACACAGAGAGAGAGAGAGAGAGAGAGAGAGAGAGAGAGAGAGAGAGGGGGAGAGAAACAGAGAGAGAGCGAGAGAGACCGAGAGAGAGACAGTGACAAACAGACAGAGAAAGACCTACAGAGAGAGTGAGAAGGCGAGAGAGAGAGACAGAGAAAGACCGACAGAGAGCGAGAAGGCGAGAGAGAGAGACGGAGACAGAGAGACAGAGAGATCGAGATGAGAGAGAGAGGGATGGGGAGACAGAGAGAAAGACCGACAGAGAGACAGAGAGCACGAGAGAGAGCGAGAGAGAGAAACTCCATCAAAAGGAACATAAAATTCAACATACCAATTAGGATCTGGCTAAAAATACTTGAATCAGTCATAGAGCCCATTGCCCTTTATGGTTGTGAGGTCTGGGGTCCGATCACCAACCAAGATCTCACAAAATGGGACAAACACCAAATTGAGACTCTGCATGCAGAATTCTTCAAAAATATACTCCGTGTACAACGTAGAACACCAAATAATGCATGCAGAGCAGAATTAGGCCGATACACACTAATTATCAAAATCCAGAAAAGAGCCGTTAAATTCTACAACCACCTAAAAGGAAGTGATTCCCAAACCTTCCACAACAAAGCCATCACCTACAGAGAGATGAACCTGGAGAAGAGTCCCCTAAGCAAGCTGGTCCTGGGGCTCTGTTCACAAACACAAACACACACTACAGAGCCCCAGGACAGCAGCACAATTAGACCCAACCAAATCATGAGAAAACTAAAAGATAATTACTTGACACATTGGAAAGAATTAACAAACTAAACTAGAATGCTATTTGGCCCTAAACAGAGAGTACACAGTGGCAGAATACCTGACCACTGTGACAGACCCAAAATTAAGGAAAGCTTTGAATATGTACAGACTCAGTGAGCATAGCCTTGCTATTGAGAAAGGCCGCCGTAGACAGACATGGCTCTCAAGAGAAGACAGGCTATGTGCTCACTGCCCACAAAATGAGGTGGAAACTGAGCTGCACTTCCTAACCTCCTGCCCTGTTACTGCTTTCTTCCATTGAAGGAGAGTCCAAAATGCAGCGTGGTTAGTTCGATACATGTTTAATGAAAACGAATACAAAAAATTCTAAAACCACAAACGGAAAATGTGAAAACCTATACAGCCTGTCTGGTGAATACAAACACACTGAGACCGGAACAATCACCCACAAACACACAGTGAAACCCAGGCTACCTAAATATGGTTCCCAATCAGAGACAATGAGAATCACCTGACTCTGATTGAGAACTGCCTCAGGCAGCCATAGACTATGCTAGACACCCCTACTCAGCCACAATCCCAATACCTACTAAAACCCCCAATACCACAACACAACACAAAATAACCCCATGTCACACCCTGGCCTGACCAAATAAATATATAAACACAAAATACTAAGACCAGGGCGTGACATTTTTTATTTTTTATTTATTTATTTCACCTTTATTTAACCAGGTAGGCTAGTTGAGAACAAGTTCTCATTTGCAACTGCGACCTGGCCAAGATAAAGCATAGCAGTGTGAGCAGACAACAAAGAGTTACACATGGAGTAAACAATTAACAAGTCAATAACACAGTAGAAAACAAAGGGGGAGTCTATATACAATGTGTGCAAAAGGCATGAGGAGGTAGGCAAATAATTACAATTTTGCAGATTAACACTGGAGTGATGAATGATCAGATGGTCATGTACAGGTAGAGATATTGGTGTGCAAAAGAGCAGAAAAGTAAATAAATAAAAACAGTATGGGGATGAGGTAGGTGAAAAAGGGTGGGCTATTTACCAATAGACTATGTACAGCTGCAGCGATCGGTTAGCTGCTCAGATAGCTGATGTTTGAAGTTGGTGAGGGAGATAAAAGTCTCCAACTTCAGCGATTTTTGCAATTCGTTCCAGTCACAGGCAGCAGAGTACTGGAACGAAAGGCGGCCGAATGAGGTGTTGGCTTTAGGGATGATCAGTGAGATACACCTGCTGGAGCGCGTGCTACGGATGGGTGTTGCCATCGTGACCAGTGAGCTGAGATAAGGCGGAGCTTTACCTAGCATGGACTTGTAGATGACCTGGAGCCCAATGTATGACCATATTAGAGACACATATTTCCCTCAGATTACACAGATCCACAAATAATTCGAAAACAAATCCAATTTAGAAAAACTCCCATATCTACTGGGTGAAATTCCACAGTGTGCCATCACAGCAGCAAGATTTGTGACCTGTTGCCACGAGAAAAGGGCAACCAGTGAAGAACAAACACCATTGTAAATACAACCCATATTTATGCTTATTTATTTTATCTTGTGTCCTTTACCATTTGTACATTGTTAAAACACTGTATATATAATATGACATTTGTAATGTCTTTATTGTTTTGAAACTTCTGTATGTGTAAGGTTTACTGTTCATTTTTATTGTTTATTTCACTTTATATATTATCTACCTCACTTGCTTTGGCAATGTTAACACATGTTTCCCATGCCAATAAAGCCCCTTGAATTGAATTGAATTGAATTGAGAGAGAGAGAGAGAGAGAGAGAGAGAGAGAGAGAGAGAGAGAGAGAGAGACAGAGAGACTCTGCCTCCACTGTTTACCCTCTGGCATGGCTCTCTGCCTCTGCTGTTTCTCTCTCTCTCTCTCTCTCTCTCTCTCACTCACCCACCCTTACCCTCTCATGACCCTAAGCTCAAATCTAGCAGAAGTGAAACAACTTGGGAATCCTGGTACGGTCCTTCAGCAGTCTAAGACCCGGTGTTTGGTGAGTAACACAGGACACTCTTTGTCTCCCAGCGATAGCCTACATTCCAGCCTCTGTGGAGGAGCTCAGTGGAGGGGCTGTGGTAAAGGCGTGTTATGAGAGGAGAGATGTGGTTTTGCTGTTTCCTTGACTTCCTCTATCCAGGCTGAATGCCAGAAGTCTCATGATGTAGGTTCACACGGTGTCTTAAGATGGTGCTTGTCTCAAAATCTTCTACGCCAACACGTTATCATTGATTATCATCAAATAGACTCAAATTGCATATTCCAAATTAGGCAAACAAAAAAATATATGTTTTTTTGATTACCCACCTCAGCTTTTTCTTCATAACGCATTCCTGTCCGGTACATAATTTTCTTGTTGTTAGGAACTAGACGATGGGTTAGGGTAGGGGGTAAAGGTTAAGGTTAGGTAGCATGCTACATAAGTAGTTACAAACTAGTAAGTAGTTGCTAATTAGCTAAAATGCTCAAGTCTTCCATGTGTTCCGAACACGCAATGTCTGGGTTGCAAAACCTTTGCGTTACACGACACCCATCCAACCACATCCTAACAAACAACTACCACCCATCCTACCAAACAACTAACACCCATCCTACCAAACAACTACCACCCATCCTACCAAACAAGTACCACCCATCCTACCAAACAACTACCACCCATCCTACCACCCATCCCACCAAACAACTACCACCCATCCTACCAAACAACTACCACCATCCTACCAAACAACTACCACCCATCCTACCAAACAAGTACCACCCATCCCACCAAACAACTACCACCCATCCTACCACCCATCCTACCAAACAACTACCACCCATCCCACCAAACAACTACCACCCATCCTAACAAACAACTACCACCCATCCTAACAAACAACTACCACCCATCCAACTATATAACTACCACCCATCCTACCAAACAACTACCACCCAGCCTACCAAACAACTACCACCCATCCCACCAAACAACTACCACCCATCCTACCACCCATCCTACCAAACAACTACCACCCATCCTACCAAACAACTACCCACCCATCCTACCAAACAACAACCACCCATCCTACAACCCATCCTACCAAACAACTACCACCCATCCTACCAAAAAACTACCACCCATCCTACCACCCATCCTACCAAAAAATTACCACACATCCTACCAAACAACTACCACCCATCCTACCAAACAACTACCACCCATCCTACCAAACAACTACCACCCATCCTACCACCAATCCTACCAAACAACTACCACCCATCCTACCAAACAACTACCACCCAGCCTACCAAACAACTACCACCCATCTTACCAAACAACTACCACCTATCCTACCACCCTTCCTACCAAACATCTACCACCCATCCTACCAAACAACTACCACCCATCCTACCAAACAACTACCACCCATCCTACCAAACAACTACCACCCATCCTACCACCCATCCTACCAAACAACTACCACCCATCCTACCAAACAACTACCACCCATCCTACCACCCATCCTGCCAAACAACTACCACCATTCCTAACAAACAACTACCACCCATCCTACCAAACAACTACCACCCATCCTACCAAACAACTACCACCCATCCTACCAAAAAACGACCACACATCCTACCAAACAACTACCACCCATCCTACCAAACAACTACCACCCATCCTACCAAACAACTACCACCCATCCTACCACCCATCCTACCAAACAACTACCACCCATCCTACCAAACAACTACCACCTATCCTACCACCCTTCCTACCAAACATCTACCACCCATCCTACCAAACAACTACCACCCATCCTACCAAACAACTACCACCTATCCTACCACCCTTTCTACCAAACATCTACCACCCATCCTACCAAACAACTACCACCCATCCTACCAAACAACTACCACCCATCCTACCAAACAACTACCACCCATCCTACCACCCATCCTACCAAACAACTACCACCATTCCTAACAAACAACTACCACCCATCCTACCAAACAACTACCACCCATCCTACCAAACAACTACCACCCATCCAACCAAACAACTACCACACATCCGACCAAACAACTACCACCCATCCTACCAAACAACTACCACACATCCTACCAAACAACTACCACCCATCCTACCAAACAACTACCACCCATCCTACCAAACAACTACCATCCATCCTACCACCCAACCTACCAAACAACTACCACACATCCTACCAAATGAACTACCACCCATCCTTCCACCTTCCTACCCAAACAACTACCACCCATCCTACCTGACCAACCAACTACCACCCATCCTACCCAACCAACCAACTTCCACCCATCCTACCCGACCAACCAAATACCACGCATCCTGCCCAATAAACCAACTACCATCCACCCTACCCGACAAACCAACTACCACCCAACCTACCACCCATCCTACCTGACAAACTAACTACCACTCATCCTTCCACCAATCCTGCCCAACCAACTAACTACCTCCCACCTACCCGACAAACCAACTACTACCCGACCAACCAACTACCACCTGTCCTACCTGACAAACCAACTACAACCCATCCTTCTACCAACCCTACCCAACCAACTAACTACCACCCACCTACCCGACAAACCAACTGTTACGTTCCCCAGATTATGTGTTGTAGTTTGTGTATTTACATGTGTTTATTTCAGGAAATGGCTTCCTGAAATCCCTCAAGCAGCTGATTGGTCGACTCCAGGGCTAATTGGAGAGCTGACCCCGCCCCCTCGTCAAGACGCAGCTGTCTACAATTACCCATTCCTTCTGAAGCTATATAAAAGCCAGTGTTCTGTTCAGGAGGAAGATCTTTTTGGAGAGAGATTTTGCTAGAGAGATTTTGCTAGAGAGATTTTGCTAGAGAGATTTTGCTAGAGAGATTTTGCTAGAGAGATTTTGCTAGAGAGATTTTGCTAGAGATTTGCTAGAGAGATTTTGCTAGAGAGATTTTGCTAGAGAGATTTTGCTAGAGAGATTTTGCTAGAGAGATTTGCTAGAGAGATTTTGCTAGAGAGATTTTTGCTAGAGAGATTTTGCTAGAGATTTGTTAGAGGTAGGGATTGCTGAGATTGATTGTGATAGAGGTTGATTTTGCTGGGAGTACATTGCTGGAAAGTGGTATGTTCTGTGAGTTTGTTGCTCAGATAGAGCTTATTTGACGTCCTTTGTTTCTTAGTTTGTTTGTGAAATTGTTTTATATTCTGTTTCATTTGTTCCCAGGGGGAAGGGGAAGGCACCTTGGGAGTGTTTAGGCAAGAGGCCCCGCGGGCATACATATACCCGTAGCATATTCGCTGTCTAGGCACACTAGGTAAGACCTGGGCGGACCACCCCTTGTATTTTGGTTAGGGCATCAGGTGGAGCTAAATTAGGTAAGTAGTGGGTAGGCAGGTAAGATAGGAGAGGGGGGGGGGCTTTGAGATTTACTTTCTTTGCTTTAGTTCCGTCCAGCCCCTTTTCCCCGTATTACCGGGTAAAGGAATAAAGTCCTTGTAAACGGTACCACATTCTGCCTGTTATCCTTACTTGCACCTACAGTCCATACCTTTTTCGCTTCATGGAGAGTTTAGTTGTAGCAGGGTGTTGCGTTCCCTCTTCATAGAGGCGTGCGTAACACCAACTACCACCCATCCTACCACCCATCATACCGACCAATCAACTACCACCCATCCTACCCGAGACACCAACTACCGCCCACCCTACCACCCACCTTACCCAACCAACTACCACCCACCTTACCCAACCAACTACCACCCATCCTACCTGACCAACCAACTACCACCCATCCTACCTGACAAACCAACTACCACATACCCTACCCAACAAACCAATTACCACCCATCCAACCACCCATCCATCCACCAATCCTACCCAACCAACTACCGCCCACCTTCCCGAAAACCAATTACTACCTGACCAAACAACTACAACCCATCCTACCAAACAACTACCCCCATCCTACCACCCATCCTACCAAACAACTACCACCCACCCTACCAGACTACTACCACCCATCCTACCAAACCACTACCACCCATGCTAACAAACAACTACCACCATCCTACCAAACAACTACCACCCAGCCTACCAAACAACTACCACCCATCCAACCACCCATCCTGCCAAAAAACGACCACCCATCCTATCAAACAATCACCACCCATCCTATCAAACAATCACCACCCATCCTACCAAACAACTACCACCCATCCTACCAACCAACTACCACCCATCCTACCTGACCAACCAACTACCACCCATCCTACCTGACCAACCAACTACCACCCTCCCTACCCGACAAACCAATTACCACCCATCCAACCACCCATCCTTCCAATCCTACCCAACTAACTACCGCCCACCTTCCCGACAAACCAATTACTACCTGACCAAACAACTACCACCCATCCTACCAAACAACTACCACCCATCCTACCAAACAACTACCACCATCCTACCAAACAACTACCACCCATCCTACCAAACAACAACCACACATCCTACCAAACAACTGCCACCCATCCTAACAAACACTACCACCCATCCTACCTGACCAACCAACTACCACCCTCCCTACCCGACAAACCAATTACCACCCATCCAACCACCCATCCTTCCAATCCTACCCAACCAACTAACTACCGCCCACCTTCCCGACAAACCAATTACTACCTGACCAAACAACTACCACCCATCCTACCAAACAACTACCACCCATCCTACCAAACAACTACCACCATCCTACCAAACAACTACCACCCATCCTACCAAACAACAACCACACATCCTACCAAACAACTGCCACCCATCCTAACAAACACTACCGCCCATCCTACCACCCATCCGACCAAACAACTACCACCCATCCAACCAACACCCATCCTACCACTCATCCAACTTGACCAACCATCCACCACCCATCTCACCACCCTGCCTAGACGACCAACCAACTAACAACCATCCTACCTCCCCGCCTAGCCGAGCAACCAACTACCACCCATCCTACCACCCCAGCTAGCCGACCAACCAACTACTACCTGACAAACCAACTACCACCCACCCTCCTACCCAACCAACTGCCACCCATCCTACCCAACCAACTACCACCATCACTCCTGACAAACCACCTACCACCCATCCTACCCAACCAACTACCACCCACCCTACCCGACAAACAAACTACCACCCATCCCACTCGACAAACCAACTACCAACCATCCTACCCGACAAACCAACTACCAACCACCCTACCACCCACCTAATCTACCATGTTCTCTCCTCTCTGAAGCCACTAACCCTCCTACCATGTTCTCTCCTCCCTACAGCCAGACTAACCCTCCTACCATGTTCTCTCCTCCCTACAGCCACACTAACAGTCCTACCATGTTCTCTCCTCCCTACAGCCAGACTTACCGATCTGAAAGGGGTCATGAACCCTGGGAGTCAGCAGTAGCTTTTTATGACCCCTTGTCCTCTTTTCAACCAGATCTGATTCACACTAGTCTTTCAAGGCGGATTAGGGACACTAACCCCTAGGAGATGACTAGCAGAACCACCACGGGCCAAAACCCAGAGGGCCACCATGCCCCCAGAAAATACCCTTTGGTGTCCCCCAAAGAGTACAGTATTCTGTATGGGCCCTGGTAGTAGTGAACTATATGGCAGCCATTTTGGATGCACGCTTGGCTTTTTCATGCAGTTTTTGTGAATGATGATTTCATTTCCTTCTCCCCGATGTACCTTTTGGTTGGGTTTCATTAAGCTTTGTTGTGGACTACCCCTGGTAGCCATGGTGATGGCAGGGTTCCATTTGTTTAACAGGATTGATTACAGACAGACCCTGCAGATAGACGTGATGGAAAAAATGACCTATTAAACTCTACTTTGAAAACAATGCTGGTTTAATCTGCTCTGCGCTCTCCTCTCACCTCAGTGCCCCACGGGTGACCCGTTGTCATCCTAAGGAGGCATAGACATGTTAGCTAAAATAATAGCAATTTTTATACATGCCCATAAGCATGATGGGATGTTAATGTTTCAGAACTCAGGAAACACACCTGCTTTCGGTATACTTTGTCTCATTTACTCGTGTTTCCATTATTTTGGCAGTTATATGTAGATGTGATAGAATAAAACCTGTAAGCGAGGTTTGAAAGGATCTTTTCAAAATAAAAGTCCCTATATGGCGGAATAAGGTACCATGTGGGATGTAGAATTGTTTGTGTCACGACTTCTACCGAAGTCGGTCCCTCTCCTTGTTCAGCCGGTCGACGTCAACGGTCTTCTAGCCATCGCTGATCCACCTGTCATTTTCCATTTGTTTTGTCTTTGTTTTCTTCACACCTGGTTTTAATTTCCCAATTACATGTTCATGTATTTAAACCCTCTGTTTCCCCCATGTCTTTGTGCGTGATTGATGTTTGGTTTAGGACACCCGTTCTTTTTGCACTTTGTAAATTGTTTTACTTAGTGATGTCGAGTAAAGTGCGTTGTTTCACTCATCTCTGCTCTCCTGCGCCTGACTTTAATTACCAGCTACACCCACCAGCCTGACAGTTTGGCTAAATACATACACTTAATTAATAAATACAAAAGTCAACAAAGTAATTATATAGTGAACTCTATGTTCTCCAGTCAACTTTTACATTTGAGAATGTGTCAATTCAGTGTTTTTGGTACAAAACCCAAACTTTGGTAAAGTATAATAAAGTTGACTTGTTGTGCAGGGCTGTCTTGCATTTCAAATGAGAAGACTTATTCTGCAGGTTAGCTAATGTCACGACTCCGACCGAAGGTGGCTCCCCTTCCCGTTCGGGTGGCGCTCGGCGGTCGGAGTCGCCGGCCTACTAGCTGCCACTGATTATTTTCTCCCCCTCCTTATGTGTTTATTGAGTGCACCTGTTTTGAGTTGGTTGTAAGTAGTTGTGAAGTTGACTTCAGGTTTATCTGATGTAGGAGGTTAGTTAAGTTATGAAGTTGACTTCAGGTTTATCTGATGCAATGACATTGAAGATGTAGAGGTTTGGTGGGGTTGTATTTTTTGGAGTGAAAGGTGACCAGTAAAATGACCGGGTCATTATACTGCTCGCTAGACAGAGCTTCTCCAGAGATATACATCCATATCAGGTGTTACGAGACCTGTCTCTTTAACTCAGCAGACGTCCTTCCCTGTGTCCTCCATCCCAGTCCAATGCATGTGGATGTCTTGCTCTAATTTGAAGTTATCGAGTTGATGTACGGATCCTGCCAGTGTTCTGGTGTCTATTAGTACTGTCTGGGGCCTGTTAGTGGCTATCATGCCATTTGTGTCAAAAACACATAGATTTACAAAGTAGGGGATTTCCTTGCGTGTCATGAGGAATTTTCCATCCAAACTGTATTTCTGTTTCCGGCAGGCAGTCAGACAGACAGACAGGTAGGTAGGTAGGTAGGTAGGTAGGTAGACATGAGTTTAATAGTTTAAATATCCTCCATACTGTAGACATGAGTTAGTGTTTAGTGTTTAAATATATTATAATACTGTAGACATGAGTTAGTGTTTAGTGTTTACATATCCTCCATACTGTAGACATGAGTTAGTGTTTAAATTTTCTCCATACTGTAGACATGAGTTAGTGTTTAAATTTTCTCCATACTGTAGACATGAGTCAGTGTTTAGTGTTTAAATATCTTCCAGACTGTAGACATGAGTCAGTGTTTAAATTTCCTCCATACTGTAGACATACTGTAGACATGAGTTAGTGTTTAAATAGGGGTTGTATTACCGGAACTCAAAAAATCTAATCCAAAGCCACTGAAGTGTCCGACTGTAGTGATTTGAGAGGGAAGCTTCTCCGTTCTGCTGTGAACAGATAAAGACAGAGGCTGTATCCAAAATAACACTCTAGTCCCTACATAGCGCCCTCAGGACTCTGATCAGAAGTGCTGCACTGAAACAGGATGTAGATGGAAACAGCTTGAATACCTCTGGAGCAACTTCCAATTTACAGAACTGGCAGATATGTTACGTTCTTGGGATAGTTATTGGGATGGGAAATATGAGGAAGAAAAGGGATTTTCCAGCACTGGGAATAATTTACAAACCAGATTACCGCCATGTGTTGTTTTGTGGTGAAACGTGATAACGAAAATAAATAAATAAAGCAGGGAGATGATTGCACCAGACAGCGTTCCAACAACTAGGAAAGGAGGAGTTGAGAGAGAGAGAGAGAGAGAGAAACAGATAGACAGTTGTGACTCTCCTCTCTTCCACTCATCACGCTCTAACGCCACTATTCCTTTAATCCCCTCTGTTGTAGTGACTTATCCCCGTTGTTTGCAGAGTATCAATTCAAATCCTCTCTTCATTCTCTGCTTCCCCTGATTCCCTCTCTTCCCTCTCTTCTCATAGGCAGATAGCTAAAGGGAGAGCGGGATGAGACTGAGAGGTGGGATGGATACCAGAGAGGAGAGCCAGTCTCTTCCCTCTCTTCTCATAGGCAGCTAGCTAAAGGGAGAGAGGGATGAGACTGAGGGGTGGGATGGATACCAGAGAGGAGAGCCAGCTGCTGTATGAGCCTACAATCATCCCTTTTCGCAACCCAGTGGTTGTCATAGAAACCTCATGGCTCATGTTAGGAGAGAGAGAGAGAGAGAGAGAGAGATTTGGTATAGAGCAGACCTAACTCACTCCATTAAATTAATCAAAACAGGAACATTCTACATTTGGCTGGAAATTCAAAAAGAAATTATCCTAACAGAGAAAAATGTCCTCCTGTGTGCTACCTATATCCCCCCACTAGAATCCCCATATTTTAATGAAGACAGCTTCTCCATCCTGGAGGGGGAAATCAATCATTTCCAGGCCCAGGGACATGTACTAGTCTGTGGTGAGCTAAATGCCAGAACCGGACAAGAACCTGACACCCTCAGCACACAGGGGGACAAACACCTGCCTGGAGGTGACAGCATTCCCTCCCCCATATGCCCCCCTAGGCACAACTATGACAACATAACCAACAAAAACGGGACACAACTCCTGCAGCTCTGTCGCACGCTGGGTATGTACATAGTCAACGGTAGGCTTCGAGGGGACTCCTATGGTAGGTACACCTATAGCTCATCTCTTGGCAGTAGTACTGTAGACTACTTTATCACTGACCTCAACCCAGAGTCTCTCAGAGCGTTCACAGTCAGCCCACTGACACCCCTATCAGACCACAGCAAAATCACAGTCTACTTAAACAGAGCAATACTCAATCATGAGGCATCAAAGCCAAAGGAACTGAGTAACATTAAGAAATGCTATAGATGGAAGGAATGCAGTTTGGAAACCTACCAAAAAACAATTAGGCAACAACAAATTCAATCCCTCTTAGACAATTTCCTGGGTAAAACGTTCCACTGTAATAGTGAAGGTGTAAACTTGGCAGTAGAAAATCTTAACAGTATATTTGACCTCTCAGCTTCCCTATCAAATCTCAAAATCTCAAATAGAAAACCGAAGAAAATTAACAATAATGACAAATGGTTTGATGAAGAATGCAAAAACCTAAGAAAGAAATTGAGAAACCTGTCCAACCAAAAACATAGAGACCCGGAAAACCTGAGTCTACGCCTTCACTATGGTGAATCACTAAAACAATACAGAAATACACTACGGAAAAAGAAGGAACAGCATGTCAGAAATCAGCTCAATGCAATTGAAGAATCCATAGACTCTAACCACTTCTGGGAAAATTGGAAAACACTAAACAAACAACAACACGAAGAATTATCTATCCAAAATGGAGATGTATGGGTAAACCACTTCTCCAATCTTTTTGGCTCTATAACAAAGAATAAAGAGCAAAAACATATACATGATCAAACACAGATCTTAGAATCAACTATTAAAGACTACCAGAACCCAATGGATTCTCCAATTACATTGAAAGAGTTACAGGACAAAATAAAAACCCTCCAACCCAAAAAGGCCTGTGGTGTTGATGGTATCCTCAATGAAATGATCAAATATACAGACAACAAATTCCAATTGGCTATACTAAAACTCTTTAACATCATACTTAGCTCTGGCATCTTCCCCAATATTTGGAACCAAGGACTGATCACCCCAATCCACAAAAGTGGAGACAAATTTGACCCCAATAACTACCGTGGAATATGTGTCAACAGTAACCTTGGGAAAATCCTCTGCACTATTATTAACAGCAGACTCATACATTTCCTCAATGAAAACAATGTACTGAGCAAATGTCAAATTGGCTTTTTACCAAATTACCGTACAACAGACCATGTATTCACCCTGCACACCCTAATTGACAATCAAACAAACCAAAACAAAGGCAAAGTCTTCTCATGCTTTGTTGATTTCAAAAAAGCCTTCGACTCAATCTGGCATGAGGGTCTGCTATACAAACTGATGGAAAGTGGTGTTGGGGGTAAAACATACGACATTATAAAATCCATGTACACAAACAACAAGTGTGCGGTTAAAATTGGCAAAAAACACACACATTTCTTCACACAGGGTCGTGGGGTTAGACAGGGATGCAGCTTAAGCCCCACCCTCTTCAACATATATATCAACGAATTGGCGAGGGCACTAGAAAAGTCTGCAGCACCCGGCCTCCCCCTGCTAGAGTCAAATGTCTGCTGTTTGCTGATGATCTGGTGCTTCTGTCACCAACCAAGGAGGGCCTACAGCAGCACCTAGATCTTATGCACAGATTCTGTCAGACCTGGGCCCTGACAGTAAATCTCAGTAAGACCAAAATAATGGTGTTCCAAAAAAGGTCCAGTCACCAGGACCACAAATACAAATTCCATCTAGACACTGTTGCCCTAGAGCACACAAAAAACTATACATACCTTGGCCTAAACATCAGCACCACAGGTAACTTCCACAAAGCTGTGAACGATCTGAGAGACAAGGCAAGAAGGGCATTCTATGCCATCAAAAGAAACATAAATTTCAACATACCAACTAGGATCTGGCTAAAAATACTTGAATCAGTCATAGAGCCCATTGCCCTTTATGGTTGTGAGGTCTGGGGTCCGCTACCCAACCAAGACTTCACAAAATGGGACAAACACCAAATTGAGACTCTGCACGCAGAATTCTGCAAAAATATCCTCCGTGTACAACGTAGAACACCAAATAATGCATGCAGAGCAGAATTAGGCCGATACCCACTAATTATCAAAATCCAGAAAATAGCTGTTAAATTCTACAACCACCTAAAAGGAAACGATTCACAAACCTTCCATAACAAAGCCATCACCTACAGAGAGATGAACCTGGAGAAGAGTCCCCTAAGCAAGCTGGTCCTGGGGCTCTGTTCACAAACACAAACACACACTACAGAGCCCCAGGACAGCAGCACAATTAGACCCAACCAAATCATGAGAAAACAAAAAGATAACTACTTAACACATTGGAAAGAATTAACAAAAAAACAGAGCAAACTAGAATGCTATTTGGCCCTACACAGAGAGTACACAGCGGCACAATACCTGACCACTGTGACTGACCCAAAATTAAGGAAAGCCTTGACTATGTACAGACTCAGTGAGCATAGCCTTGCTATTGAGAAAGGCCGCCGTAGGCAGACTTGGCTCTCAAGAGAAGACAGGCTATGTGCTCACTGCCCACAAAATGAGGTGGAAACTGAGCTGCACTTCCTAACCTCCTGCCCAATGTATGACCATATTAGAGAGACATATTTCCCTCAGATTACACAGATCCACAAATAATTCGAAAACAAATCCAATTTTGAAAAACTCCCATATCTACTGGGTGAAATTCCACAGTGTGCCATCACAGCAGCAAGATTTGTGACCTGTTGCCACGAGAAAAGGGCAACCAGTGAAGAACAAACACCATTGTAAATACAACCCATATTTATGCTTATTTATTTTATCTTGTGTCCTTTAGCCATTTGTACATTGTTAGAACACTGTATATATATATATAATATGACATTTGTAATGTCTTTACTGTTTTGAAACTTCTGTATGTGTAATGTTTACTGTTCATTTCTGTTGTTTTTCACTTTATATATTCACTTTGTATGTTGTCTACCTCACTTGCTTTGGCAATGTTAACACATGTTTCCCATGCCAATAAAGCCCTTGAATTGAATTGAATTGAATTGAGAGAGACACAGACACAGAGAGAGAGACACAGACACAGAGAGAGAGACACAGACACAGAGAGAGAGACACAGACACAGAGAGAGAGACACAGACACAGAGAGAGAGACACAGACACAGAGAGAGAGACACAGAGAGAGAGACACAGACACAGAGAGAGAGACACAGACACAGAGAGAGAGACACAGACACAGAGAGAGACACAGAGAGAGAGACACAGACACAGAGAGAGAGACACAGACACAGAGAGAGAGACACAGAGAGAGAGACACAGACACAGAGAGAGAGACACAGAGAGAGAGACACAGAGAGAGAGACACAGACACAGAGAGAGAGACACAGAGAGAGAGACACAGACACAGAGAGAGAGACACAGAGAGAGAGACACAGAGAGAGAGACACAGAGAGAGAGACACAGACACAGAGAGAGAGACACAGAGAGAGAGACACAGACACAGAGAGAGAGACACAGACACAGAGAGAGAGACACAGACACAGAGAGAGAGACAGAGAGAGAGACACAGACACAGAGAGAGAGACACAGACACAGAGAGAGAGACACAGACACAGAGAGAGAGACACAGAGAGAGAGACACAGACACAGAGAGAGAGACACAGACACAGAGAGAGAGACACAGACACAGAGAGAGAGACACAGACACAGAGAGAGAGACACAGACACAGAGAGAGAGACACAGACACAGAGAGAGAGACACAGACACAGAGAGAGACACAGAGAGAGCAGACACAGACACAGAGAGAGAGACACAGAGAGAGAGACACAGACACAGAGAGAGAGACACAGAGAGAGAGACACAGAGAGAGAGACACAGACACAGAGAGAGAGACACAGAGAGAGAGACACAGACACAGAGAGAGAGACACAGAGAGAGAGACACAGAGAGAGAGACACAGAGAGAGAGGCACAGACGCAGAGAGAGAGACACAGAGAGAGAGACACAGACACAGAGAGAGAGACACAGACACAGAGAGAGAGACACAGACACAGAGAGAGAGACACAGACACAGAGAGAGAGACACAGACACAGAGAGAGAGAGAGACAGAGAGAGAGAGAGAGAGAGACACAGAGAGAGAGACACAGACACAGAGAGAGAGAGACACAGACACAGAGAGAGAGAGAGACACAGAGAGACACAGACACAGAGAGAGAGAGAGACACAGAGAGAGAGAGAGACAGAGAGAGAGAGACAGAGGAAAACTGAGTTTAAATGGTGTCCAGTTGAAGTGGGAAGTTTACATACACCTTAGCTAAATACATATAAACGCAGTTTTTTCCTGACATTTAATCCTGGTAGAAATTCCCTGTTTTAGGTCAGTTAGGATCACCACCTTTCTGACCCACTGGAATTGTGATACAGTGAATTATAAGTGAAATAATCTGTCTGTAAACAATTGTTGGAAAATGACTTTTGTAAAACACAAAGTAGATGTCCTAACTGACTTGTCAAGACTATAGTTTGTTCATTAACAAGACATTTGTGGAGTGGTTGAAAAACGAGTTTTAAAATGTAAACTCCCGACTGTATATAAAAATATTCACTACAGCTCAGCATTCAACACCATAGTACCCTCCATGCTCATTATTACACCGTGGGTCTCAACCCCGCCTTGCGCAACTGGGGCCTGGACTTCCTGACGGCCCGCCCCCAGGTGGTGGTAGGAAACAACACCTCGACTTCTCTGATCCTCAAGACAGGGGCTCCAGAAGGGTGCACGCTCAGCCCCCTCCAACTCAATCATCAAGTTTGCAGAAGACACAACAGTAGTAGGCCTGACTGCCAACAATGACGAGACAGCCTTTAGGGAGGAGGCGAGGGCTGTGAGAGTGTGGTGCAAGGAAAAAAGTTCCTTGGCGTACACATCACTGACAGTGTGGGGAGGAAGGCGCAACAGCGCCTACTGCCGTTTCCGCCTTCTATAATAAATCATTAATAGGGACATTGATACTATCTCTACTACTACCATTACCACTACTACCATTACCACTAGTATATAATTTATAACTCTAATATCTCTACTACCATTACCACTACTACCATTACCACTAGTATCATTACCACTTGTATCATTTACACCTCTAATATCTCTACTACCATTACCATTAGTAGTATTTATACCTCTAATATCTCTACTACCATTACCATTAGTAGTCTTTATACCTCTAATATCTCTACCACCATTACCACTAGTATAATTTATACTTCTAATATCTCTACTACCATTACCATTAGTAGTATTTATACCTCTAATATCTCTACCACCATTACCACTAGTAGTATGTATACCTCTAATATCTCTACTACTATTACCACTAGTATCATTTATACCTCTAATATCTCTACTACCATTACCACTACTAACATTACCACTAGTATAATTTATACCTCTAATATCTCTACTACCATTACCATTAGTAGTATTTATACCTCTAATATCTCTACTACCATTACCACTAGTAGCATGTATACCTCTAATATCTCTACTACCATTACCACTAGTATCATTTATACCTCTAATATCTCTACTACCATTACCACTACTACCATTACCACTAGTATCATTTATACCTCTAATATCTCTACTACCATTACCATTAGTAGTATGTATACCTCTAATATCTCTACTACCATTACCACTAGTATCATTTATACCTCTAATATCTCTACTACCATGTTAGAGATATTAGAGTTATAAGTTATACTAGTGGTAATGGTAGTAGAGATATTAGAGTTATACATACTACTAGTGGTAATGGTAGTAGAGATATTAGAGGTATAATGATACTAGTGGTAATGGTAGTAGAGATATTAGAGGTTTAAATGATACTAGTGGTAATGGTAGTAGTGGTAATGGTAGTAGAGATATTAGAGGTATACATGATACTAGTGGTAATGGTAGTAGTGGTAATGGTAGTAGTGGTAATGATACTAGTATATTTATAAATCTAATATCTCTACTACCATTACCACTAGTATCATTTATACCTATAATATCTCTACTACCATTACCACTAGTATATTTATAACTCTAATATCTCTACTACCATTACCACTACTACCATTACCACTACTACCATTACCACTACTACCATTACCACTACTACCATTACCACTAGTAGTATTACCACTACTACCATTACCACTACTACCATTACCACTACTACCATTATCACTACTACCATTACCACTAGTATCATTTACACCTCTAATATCTCTACCACCATTACCACTAGTAGTATGTATACCTCTAATATCTCTACTACCATTACCACTAGTATCATTTATACCTCTAATATCTCTACTACCATTACCACTAGTAGTATTTATACCTCTAATATCTCTACTACCATTACCACTAGTAGTATGTATACCTCTAATATCTCTACTACCATTACCACTAGTATCATTTATACCTCTAATATCTCTACTACCATTACCACTAGTATCATGTATACCTCTAATATCTCTACCACCATTACCACTAGTATCATTTACACCTCTAATATCTCTACCACCATTACATCTAGTATCCTGAATACCTCTAATATCTCTACCACCATTACCACTAGTATCATGTCTAACTCTAATATCTCTACCATTACCACTAGCAGAATTTAAACCTCTAATATCTCTACCACCATTACCACTAGTAGTATTTATACCTCTAATATCTCTACTACCATTACCACTAGTAGTATTTATACCTCTAATATCTCTACTACCATTACCACTAGTAGTATTTATACCTCTAATATCTCTACTACCATTACCACTAGTATCATTTACACCTCTAATATCTCTACCACCATTACATCTAGTATCCTGAATACCTCTAATATCTCTACCACCATTACCACTAGTATCATGTCTAACTCTAATATCTCTACCATTACCACTAGCAGAATTTAAACCTCTAATATCTCTACCACCATTACCACTAGTAGTATTTATACCTCTAATATCTCTACTACCATTACCACTAGTAGTATTTATACCTCTAATATCTCTACTACCATTACCACTAGTAGTATTTATACCTCTAATATCTCTACTACCATTACCACTAGTATCATGTATACCTCTAATATCTCTACTACCATTACCACTACTACCATTACCACTAGTCGCATTTATACCTCTAATATCTCTACTACCATTACCACTAGGAGTATTTATACCTCTACTATCTCTACTACCATTACCACTAGTAGTATTTATACCTCTACTATCTCTACTACCATTACCACTAGTATAATTTTTACCTCTACTATCTCTACTACCATTACCACTAGTAGTATTTATACCTCTAACATCTCTACTACCATTACCACTACTACCATTACCACTAGTATCCTTTATACCTCTACTATCTCTACTACCATTACCACTACTACCATTATCACTAGTAGTATGTATACCTCTAATATCTCTACTACCATTACCACTAGTAGTATTTACACCTCTAATATCTCTACTACCATTACCACTAGTATCATTTATACCTCTAATATCTCTACCACCATTACCCCTACTACCATTACCACTACTACCATTACCACTAGTAGTATTTATACCTCTAATATCTCTACCACCATTACCACTAGTAGTATGTATACCTCTAATATCTCTACTACCATTACCACTACTACCATTACCACTAGTCGCATTTATACCTCTAATATCTCTACTACCATTACCACTAGTAGTATTTATACCTCTAATATCTCTACTACCATTACCACTAGTAGTATTTATACCTCTAATATCTCTACTACCATTACCACTACTACCATTACCACTAGTAGTATTTATACCTCTAATATCTCTACTACCATTACCACTAGTAGTATGTATACCTCTAATATCTCTACCACCATTACCACTAGTCGCATTTATACCTCTAATATCTCTATTACCATTACCACTAGTAGTATTTATACCTCTAATATCTCTACCACCATTACCACTAGTAGTATGTATACCTCTAATATCTCTACTACCATTACCACTAGTATCATATATACCTCTAATATCTCTACTACCATTACCAAGCCAAGGTGGCATAGCAGTTCAGACGTCTTTTGTCCTCGTCTTGTCGTGTCCTGTATATATATATATTTACAACTTTTTCACATACATTTTATTTTTATTTTCCATCAACTCATCTTCAAAACACTCTCCTGCAACCCGCCTCACCAATGTATATTTATAAAAAAGTATTATTTACCTCAGATCTGTAATCCTCCAAGAAGCTAGCCAGAAACTCCAAGAAGCTAGCCTGAAACTAGCCAGAAGCTAATCCAGAAGCTAGTTCAGAAGCTAGTTAGCTCCTTTACTGGCAAATCGTTAATATTCAGCTAACCACGGTTTGTGGTCATCAGCTATCCTTTAGCTCGAAAATCTATCGCCAGTTCTGTACGGCGCAGCGCGGCTCGGAACGGAACATACCGGACCAATTTTTCTCTCCATGTCCCTGGACATTCATACCCGGATCTCACAGCTAGCTAGCTGCTATCCGTGTGACCATCGGAGCTAGCAAGCTCCGTCAATCACTCCTGAGTTCCATCAATCACACCTGGGCTGCAGTCACCTATCCGGACCCGTTTTACTGCCTTCGCGGAGCCCCACCGGGCCTTCACAACTGGACTGCCGACGTTATCTACCCGAAGGAGTTATTCGGCCGGCTCCTCCGTCGCGACGTTACCTGAACGCCCATCTGCGGCCTGCTAACCGTTAGCTGTCTTACCGGCTGCTATCTGAATAGACAATCGGACAATTTTTTTATTATTATTTTTTTTAAATTATTTTTTTAATTATTATTATTATATTTTCTTCTTGGGCCTCTATAACTATATCTATTGTTTTTATTTTTGTTGTTGTTGTGTGATTTGGATTAATCCCCTCTACCACACGGAACCCCACTAATCTACTGACGGAACGTAAGGGGTGGCTAACAGACCTCCATCCTATGCTAGCTTGCTACCGATGCCCTGGCTAGCTGTCTAAATCACCAACCAACCTCTCCACTCACCGGACCCTTTTGATCACTCGACTAAGCATGCCTATCCTTAATGTCAATATGTCTTGTCCATTTCTGTTCTGGTTAGTGTTTATTGGCTTATTTCACTGTAGAGCCTCTAGTCCTGCTCACTATACCTTATCCAACCTATTAGTTCCACCACCCACACATGCAATGACATCTCCTGGTTTCAACGATGTTTCTAGAGACAATATCTCTCTCTTCATCACTCAATACCTAGGTTTACCTCCACTGTATTCACATCCTGCCATACATTTGTCTGTACATTATACCTTGATGCTATTTTATCGCCCCCAGAAACCTCCTTTTACTCTATGTTCCAGACGTTCTAGACGACCAATTCTCATAGCTTTTAGCCGTACCCTTATTCTACTCCTCCTATGTTCCTCTGGCGATGTAGAGGTGAATCCAGGCCCTGCAGTGCCTAGCTCCACTCCTATTCCCCAGGCGCTCTCTTTTGACGACTTCTGTAACCGTAATAGCCTTGGTTTCATGCATGTTAACATTAGAAGCCTCCTCCCTAAGTTTGTTCTATTCACTGCTTTAGCACACTCTGCCAACCCGGATGTTCTAGCTGTGTCTGAATCCTGGCTTAGGAAGACCACCAAAAATTCTGAAGTTTTAATTCCAAACTACAACATTTTCAGACAAGATAGAACTGCCAAAGGGGGCGGTGTTGCAATCTACTGCAAAGATAGCCTGCAGAGTTCTGTCCTACTATCCAGGTCTGTACCCAAACAATTTGAACTTCTACTTTTAAAAATCCACCTCTCTAAAAACAAGTCTCTCACCGTTGCCGCCTGCTATAGACCACCCTCTGCCCCCAGCTGTGCTCTGGACACCATATGTGAACTGATTGCCCCCCATCTATCTTCAGAGTTCGTGCTGCTAGGCGACCTAAACTGGAACATGCTTAACACCCCAGCCATCCTACAATCTAAACTTGATGCCCTCAATCTCACACAAATAATCAATGAACCTACCAGGTACCTCCCCAAAACCTTAAACACGGGCACCCTCATAGATATCATCCTAACCAACTTCCCCTCTAAATACACCTCTGCTGTCTTCAACCAAGATCTCAGCGATCACTGCCTCATTGCCTGCATCCGTAATGGGTCAGCGGTCAAACGACCTCCACTCATCACTGTAAAACGCTCCCTGAAACACTTCTGCGAGCAGGCCTTTCTAATCGACCTGGCCGGGGTATCCTGGAAGGATATTGATCTCATCCCGTCAGTAGAGGATGCCTGGATATTTTTTAAAAATGCCTTCCTAACCATCTTAAATAAACATGCCCCATTCAAGAAATTTAGAACCAGGAACAGATATAGCCCTTGGTTCTCCCCAGACCTGACTGCCCTTAACCAACACAAAAACATCCTATGGCGTTCTGCATTAGCATCGAACAGCCCCCGTGATATGCAGCTGTTCAGGGAAGCTAGAAATCATTATACACAGGCAGTTAGAAAAGCCAAGGCTAGCTTTTTCAAGCAGAAATTTGCTTCCTGCAACACTAACTCAAAAAAGTTCTGGGACACTGTAAAGTCCATGGAGAATAAGAACACCTCCTCCCAGCTGCCCACTGCACTGAAGATAGGAAACACTGTCACCACTGATAAATCCACCATAATTGAGAATTTCAATAAGCATTTTTCTACGGCTGGCCATGCTTTCCACCTGGCTACTCCTACCCCGGACAACAGCACTGCACCCCCAACAGCAACTCGCCCAAGCCTTCCCCATTTCTCCTTCTCCCAAATCCATTCAGCTGATGTTCTGAAAGAGCTGCAAAATCTGGACCCCTACAAATCAGCCGGGCTAGACAATCTGGACCCTTTCTTTCTAAAATTATCTGCCGAAATTGTTGCCACCCCTATTACTAGCCTGTTCAACCTCTCTTTCGTGTCGTCTGAGATTCCCAAAGATTGGAAAGCAGCTGCGGTCATCCCCCTCTTCAAAGGGGGGGACACTCTTGACCCAAACTGCTACAGACCTATATCTATCCTACCGTGCCTTTCTAAGGTCTTCGAAAGCCAAGTCAACAAACAGATTACCGACCATTTCGAATCTCACCATACCTTCTCTGCTATGCAATCTGGTTTCAGAGCTGGTCATGGGTGCACCTCAGCCACGCTCAAGGTCCTAAACGATATCTTAACCGCCATCGATAAGAAACATTACTGTGCAGCCGTATTCATTGATCTGGCCAAGGCTTTCGACTCTGTCAATCACCACATCCTCATCGGCAGACTCGACAGCCTTGGTTTCTCAAATGATTGCCTCGCCTGGTTCACCAACTACTTCTCTGATAGAGTTCAGTGTGTCAAGTCGGAGGGTCTGCTGTCCGGACCTCTGGCAGTCTCTATGGGGGTGCCACAGGGTTCAATTCTTGGACCGACTCTCTTCTCTGTATACATCAATGAGGTCGCTCTTGCTGCTGGTGAGTCCCTGATCCACCTCTACGCAGACGACACCATTCTGTATACTTCCGGCCCTTCTTTGGACACTGTGTTAACAACCCTCCAGGCAAGCTTCAATGCCATACAACTCTCCTTCCGTGGCCTCCAATTGCTCTTAAATACAAGTAAAACTAAATGCATGCTCTTCAACCGATCGCTACCTGCACCTACCCGCCTGTCCAACATCACTACTCTGGACGGCTCTGACTTAGAATACGTGGACAACTACAAATACTTAGGTGTCTGGTTAGACTGTAAACTCTCCTTCCAGACCCATATCAAACATCTCCAATCCAAAGTTAAATCTAGAATTGGCTTCCTATTTCGCAACAAAGCATCCTTCACTCATGCTGCCAAACATACCCTTGTAAAACTGACCATCCTACCAATCCTCGACTTTGGCGATGTCATTTACAAAATAGCCTCCAATACCCTACTCAACAAATTGGATGCAGTCTATCACAGTGCAATCCGTTTTATCACCAAAGCCCCATATACTACCCACCATTGCGACCTGTACGCTCTCGTTGGCTGGCCCTCGCTTCATACTCGTCGCCAAACCCACTGGCTCCATGTCATCTACAAGACCCTGCTAGGTAAAGTCCCCCCTTATCTCAGCTCGCTGGTCACCATAGCATCTCCCACCTGTAGCACACGCTCCAGCAGGTATATCTCTCTAGTCACCCCCAAGACCAATTCTTTCTTTGGCCGCCTCTCCTTCCAGTTCTCTGCTGCCAATGACTGGAACGAACTACAAAAATCTCTGAAACTGGAAACACTTATCTCCCTCACTAGCTTTAAGCACCAACTGTCAGAGCAGCTCACAGATTACTGCACCTGTACATAGCCCACCTAAAATTTAGCCCAAACAACTACCTCTTTCCCAACTGTATTTAATTTTTATTTATTTATTTATTTTGCTCCTTTGCACCCCATTATTTTTTTATTTCTACTTTGCACATTCTTCCATTGCAAAACTACCATTCCAGTATTTTACTTGCTATATTGTATTTACTTTGCCATCATGGCCTTTTTTTGCCTTTACCTCCCTTCTCACCTCATTTGCTCACATTGTATATAGACTTGTTTATACTGCATTATTGACTGTATGTTTGTTTTTACTCCATGTGTAACTCTGTGTCGTTTTATCTGTCGAACTGCTTTGCTTTATCTTGGCCAGGTCGCAATTGTAAATGAGAACTTGTTCTCAACTTGCCTACCTGGTTAAATAAAGGTAAAATAAATAAAAAAATAAAAAACCACTAGTATCATTTATACCTCTAATATCTCTACCACCATTACCACTAGTAGTATGTATACCTCTAATATCTCTACTACCATTACCACTAGTATCATTTATACCTCTAATATCTCTACTACCATTACCACTAGTATCATTTATACCTCTAATATCTCTACTACCATTACCACTAGTATCATTTATACCTCTAATATCTCTACTACCATTGCCACTAGTAGTATGTATACCTCTAATATCTCTACCACCATTACTACTAGTATCATTTATACCTCTAATATCTCTACCACCATTACTACTGGTTGCATTTGTATAATGTTTATTGTATGGGTCACATATGTTTACTGTACATTTTATTGTTTATTTCACTTTTGTTTATTATCTATTTCACTTGCTATGACAATGTAAACATGTAAAAACACTGTAAACATGTAAAAAAAATGTCTCATAAGAAACTAGCTCCCTGGTACACAGAAAATACCCGAGCTCTGAAGCAAGCTTCCAGAAAATTGGAACGGAAATGGCGCCACACCAAACTGGAAGTCTTCCGACTAGCTTGGAAGGACGGTACCGTGCAGTACCGTAGAGCCTTCCAATTTTCTGGAAGCTTGCTTCAGAGCTCGGGTATTTTCTGTCATCCTATTTTTCTAACTTAATTGAGGAAAATAAGAACAATCCGAAATTCCGTTTTTAATACTGTCGCAAAGCTAACTAAAAAGCAGCATTCCCCAAGAGAGGATGACTTTCACTTTAGAAGTGATAAATTCATGAACTTCTTTGAGGAAAAGATTATGATTATTAGAAAGCAAATTACGGACTCCTCTTTAAACCTGCGTATTCCTCCAAACCTCAGTTGTCCTGAGTCTGCACAACTCTGCCAGGACCTAGGATCAAGAGAGACACTCAAGTGTTTTAGTACTATATCTCTTGACACAATGATGAAAATAATCATGGCCTCTAAACCTTCAAGCTGCATACTGGACCCTATTCCAACTAAACTACTGAAAGAGCTGCTTCCTGTGCTTGGCCCTCCTATGTTGAACATAATAAACGGCTCTCTATCCACTGGATGTGTACCAAACTCACTAAAAGTGGCAGTAATAAAGCCTCTCTTGAAAAAGCCAGACCTTGACCCAGAAAATCTAAAAAAACTATCGGCCTATATCGAATCTTCCATTCCTCTCAAAAATGTTAGAGAAGGCTGTTGCGCAGCAACTCACTGCCTTCCTGAAGACAAACAATGTATACGAAATGCTTCAGTCTGGTTTTAGATCCCATCATAGCACTGAGACGGCACTTGTGAAGGTGGTAAATGACATTTTAATGGCATCGGACCGAGGCTCTGCATCTGTCCTCGTGCTCCTAGACCTTAGTGCTGCTTTTGATACCATCGATCACCACATTCTTTTGGAGAGATTGGAAACCCAAATTGGTCTACACGGACATGTTCTGGCCTGGTTTAGATCTTATCTGTCGGAAAGATATCAGTTTGTCTCTGTGAATGGTTTGTCCTCTGACAAATCAACTGTAAATTTCGGTGTTCCTCAAGGTTCCGTTTTAGGACCACTATTGTTTTCACTATATATTTTACCTCTTGGGGATGTTATTCGAAAACATAATGTAAACTTTCACTGCTATGCGGATGACACACAGCTGTACATTTCAATGAAACATGGTGAAGCCCCAAAACTGCCCTCGCTAGAAGCATGTGTTTCAGACATAAGGAAGTGGATGGCTGCAAACTTTCTACTATTAAACTCGGACAAAACAGAGATGCTTGTTCTAGGTCCCAAGAAACAAAGAGATCTTCTGTTGAATCTGACAATTAATCTTAATGGTTGTACAGTCGTCTCAAATAAAACTGTGAAGGACCTTGGCGTTACTCTGGACCCTGATCTCTCTTTTGAAGAACATATCAAGACGATTTCGAGGACAGCTTTTTTCCATCTACGTAACATTGCAAAAATCAGAAACTTTCTGTCCAAAAATGATGCAGAAAAATTAATCCATGCTTTTGTCACTTCTAGGTTAGACTACTGCAATGCTCTATTTTCCGGCTACCCGGATGAAGCACTAAATAAACTTCAGTTAGTGCTAAATACGGCTGCTAGAATCCTGACTAGAACCAAAAAATGTGATCATATTACCCCAGTGCTAGCCTCTCTACACTGGCTTCCTGTCAAAGCAAGGGCTGATTTCAAGGTTTTAATGCTAATCTACAAAGCATTACATGGGCTTGCTCCTACCTATCTCTCTGATTTGGTCCTGCCGTACATACCTACACGTACGCTACGGTCACAAGACGCAGGCCTCCTAATTGTCCCTAGAGGCAGGGCTTTCTCCTATAGAGCTCCATTTGTATGGAACGGTCTGCCAACCCATGTCAGAGACGCAAACTCGGTCTCAACCTTTAAGTCTTTACTGAAGACTCATCTCTTCTGTGGGTCATATGATTGAGTGTAGTCTGGCCCAGGAGTGGGAAGGTGAACGGAAAGGCTCTGGAGCAACGAACCGCCCTTGCTGTCTCTGCCTGGCCGGTTCCCCTCTTTCCACTGGGATTCTCTGCCTCTAACCCTATTACAGGGGCTGAGTCACTGGCTTGCTGGGGCTCTCTCATGCCGTCCCTGGAGGGGGTGCGTCACCTGAGTGGGTTGATTCACTGTTGTGGTCATCCTGTCTGGGTTGGCGCCCCCCCCTTGGGTTGTGCCGTGGCGGAGATCTTTGTGGGCTATACTCAGCCTTGTCTCAGGATGGTAAGTTGGTGGTTGAAGATATCCCTCTAGTGGTGTGGGGGCTGTGCTTTGGCAAAGTGGGTGGGGTTATATCCTTCCTGTTTGGCCCTGTCCGGGGGTGTCCTCGGATGGGGCCACAGTGTCTCCTGACCCCTCCTGTCTCAGCCTCCAGTATTTATGCTGCAGTAGTTTATGTGTCGGGGGGCTGGGGTCAGTTTGTTATATCTGGAGTACTTCTCCTGTCCTATTCGGTGTCCTGTGTGAATCTAAGTGTGCGTTCTCTAATTCTCTCCTTCTCTCTTTCTTTCTCTCTCTCGGAGGACCTGAGCCCTAGGACCATGCCCCAGGACTACCTGACATGATGACTCCTTGCTGTCCCCAGTCCACCTGGCCATGCTGCTGTTCCAGTTTCAACTGACCTGAGCCCTAGGACCATGCCCCAGAACTACCTGACATGATGACTCCTTGCTGTCCCCAGTCCACCTGGCCATGCTGCTGCTCCAGTTTCAACTTCCACCTGACTGTGCTGCTGCTCCAGTTTCAACTGTTCTGACTTATTATTATTCGACCATGCTGGTCATTTATGAACATTTGAACATCTTGGCCATGTTCTGTTATAATCTCCACCCGGCACAGCCAGAAGAGGACTGGCCACCCCACATAGCCTGGTTCCTCTCTAGGTTTCTTCCTAGGTATTGGCCTTTCTAGGGAGTTTTCCTAGCCACCGTGCTTCTACACCTGCATTGCTTGCTGTTTGGGGTTTTAGGCTGGGTTTCTGTACAGCACTTTGAGATATCAGCTGATGTACGAAGGGCTATATAAATAAATTTGATTTGATTTGATTTGATATGTTTCCCATGCCAATTAAGCCCTTTGAAAGGAGAGAGAGAGCGAGACCCCTAAACACCCTATCATTCAGTCTCTTCCTGAACAGAAGATGACGAGTTGTCCCTGGAACTGGTAAAAGATTCAGGATTTAATTTCTGAATTCATATTTTGTTTTGTTCCGTGTGAGTGGCAGACTGACCTTTGAGAAATGTGTATCAGCCATTCATGATATCACTTGGGCCCCTTTGACAGGCTCCAGGACACTAGATCTCTTGAAGAATTTACACATCAAATGGAATATGGCCATGTTTAACAAAGTAGGACTTTTATTCCCAAACCATTTTAGAAGTAGAGTAAACATATTTAAGAGTGAGTAGACCCCTAAAAGCTATCAACACTATTTCAATGGTCCTCTTGTAGCAAACGGTTTGTCCCCAAAAGAACCACTCTATTTCTTTTATACCTTTGACTATAAAGTACTGTAGGGTTCTGGTCTAAAGTAGTGCACTAAATAGGGAATAGGATGTGCATTTGGGATGAAACGTACATTACTGTGACCTTGGCTGGTTCTCTGGCTAACCATGGTTAAAGTCCCAACAAATGTCACAAAGAAAAAAAAGAATTGATGGAATTTTCAACAAACGGACAGGAATGTCAAACACTTGAGAGAGTTTCACTCGGAGCTCCATTTGTATGGAGCCTTGTCGTCCATCTTACCTGTCCGCTCAGCACAGAGACTCACTCCCAAATTCACCCTATTCCCTATATAGTGCGCTACTTTTGACTAGGAGCCATAGGGCTCTGGTTAAAAGTAGTGCACTATATAGGGAATAGGGTGCCTTTTGGGATGCAAACAGAAACAGAGACAGAGCAGGGATGGGACGAAGTGGTAGTGAGAAAACACTGTGTCTGTGTTTAGGAGATGGTAGACAAACCTGACGTTTAGGACTAACAATGTCCTGCTCACACTGCCTCTGCTCTACAGTATGTCTGGCTAGCCCTGAGTACCATCTCTCCTGCTCCACAGTATGTCTGGCTAGCCCTGAGTACCATCTCTCCTGCTCCACAGTATGTCTGGCTAGCCCTGAGTACCATCTCTCCTGCTCTACAGCATGTCTGGCTAGCCCTGAGTACCATCTCTCCTGCTCTACAGCATGTCTGGCTAGCCCTGAGTAGCATCTCTCCTGCTCTACAGTATATCTGGCTAGCCCTGAGTACCATCTCTCCTGCTCTACAGCATGTCTGACTAGCCCTGAGTACCATCTCTCCTGCTCTACAGTATGTCTGGCTAGCCCTGAGTACCATCTCTCCTGCTCTACAGCATGTCTGGCTAGCCCTGAGTACCATCTCTCCTGCTCTACAGCATGTCTGGCTAGCCCTGAGTACCATCTCTCCTGCTCTACAGAATGTCTGGCTAGCCCTGAGTACCATCTCTCCTGCTCTACAGCATGTCTGGCTAGCCCTGAGTACCATCTCTCCTGCTCTACAGTATGTCTGGCTAGCCCTGAGTACCATCTCTCCTGCTCTACAGCATGTCTGGCTAGCCCTGAGTACCATCTCTCCTGCTCTACAGTATGTCTGGCTAGCCCTGAGTACCATCTCTCCTGCTCTACAGTATGTCTGGCTAGCCCTGAGTACCATCTCTCCTGCTCTACAGCATGTCTGGCTAGCCCTGATTACCATCTCTCCTGCTCTACAGTATGTCTGGCTAGCCCTGAGTACCATCTCTCCTGCTCTACAGTATGTCTGGCTAGCCCTGAGTACCATCTCTCCTGCTCTACAGCATGTCTGGCTAGCCTTGAGTACCATCTCTCCTGCTCTACAGTATGTCTGGCTAGCCCTGAGTACCATCTCTCCTGCTCTACAGTATGTCTGGCTAGCCCTGAGTACCATCTCTCCTGCTCTACAGCATGTCTGGCTAGCCCTGAGTACCATCTCTCCTGCTCTACAGTATGTCTGGCTAGCCCTGAGTACCATCCCTCCTGCTCTACAGCATGTCTGGCTAGCCCTGAGTACCATCTCTCCTGCTCTACAGCATGTCTGGCTAGCCCTGAGTACCATCTCTCCTGCTCTACAGCATGTCTGGCTAGCCCTGAGTACCATCTCTCCTGCTCTACAGCATGTCTGGCTAGCCCTGAGTACCATCTCTCCTGCTCTACAGCATGTCTGGCTAGCCCTGAGTACCATCTCTCCTGCTCTACAGCATGTCTGGCTAGCCCTGAGTACCAACCCTCCTGCTCTACAGCATGTCTGGCTAGCCCTGAGTACCATCTCTCCTGCTCTACAGCATGTCTGGCTAGCCCTGAGTACCATCTCTCCTGCTCTACAGCATGTCTGGCTAGCCCTGAGTACCAACCCTCCTGCTCTACAGCATGTAACTGGGGTTGTGGAGGCGTTTCTCCTATGAAATACGGTAACTGGGGATGTAGAGACATTTCAGAGAGGAATCACAGCTTACTGATGAACAGGTCAATACAGTCATACACATTCCATCAGGTTAATAAAATTATGTGGAGAAATGTTAGATTCCATCAGGTTAATAAAGTTATGTGGAGAAATGTTACATTCCATCAGGTTAATAAAGTTATGGGGAGAAATGTTACATTCCATCAGGTTAATAAAGTTATGGGGAGAAATGTTACATTCCATCAGGTTAATAAAGTTATGGGGAGAAATGTTACATTCCATCAGGTTAATAAAGTTATGGGGAGAAATGTTACATTCCATCAGGTTAATAAAGTTATGGGGAGAAATGTTACATTCCATCAGGTTAATAAAGTTATGGGGAGAAATGTTACATTCCATCAGGTTAATAAAGTTATGGGGAGAAATGTTACATTCCATCGGGTTAATCAAGTTAATCGGCTTAATCAGGATATGGGAGTAAGACTCTCTATACTTGGTTAAGTAGTAGGGTTCAGGTTAATCAGGTTATGGTTAAGGTTATGGTTATGGTTATGGTTAAGGTTAAGTAGTAGTGTTCAGGTTAATCAGGTTGATCAGGTTATGGTTAAGGTTAAGTAGTAGTGTTCAGGTTAACCAAGTTATGGTTAAGGTTAAGTAGTAGTGTTCAGGTTAACCAGGTTATTGTTAAGGTTAAGTAGTAGTGTTCAGGTTAATCAGGTTAACCAGGTTATGGTTAAGGTTAAGTAGGAGTGTTCAGGTTAACCAGGTTATGGTTAAGGTTACGGTTAAGTAGTAGTGTTCAGGTTAATCAGGTTATGGTTAAGGTTAAGTAGTAGTGTTCAGGTTAATCAGGTTATGGTTAAGGTTAAGCAGTAGTGTTCAGGTTAATCAGGTTAAGGTTAAGTATTAGTGTTCAGGTTAATCAGGTTAAGGTTAAGGTTAAGTAGTAGTGTTCAGGTCAATCAGGTTAAGGTTAAGTGGTAGTGTTCAGGTTAAGGTTAAGTAGTAGTGTTCAGATTAATCAGGTTAAGGTTCAGGTTAAGGTAAAGTAGTACTGTTCAGGTTAATCAGGTTAAGGTTAAGTAGTGGTGTTCAGGTTAATCTGGTTAAGGTTACGTAGTAGTGTTCAGGTTAATCAGGTTAAGGTTAAGTAGTTGTGTTCAGGTTAATCAGGTTAATCAGGTTAAGGTTAAGTAGTCCTGTTCTCTTGTGTTTTACTACTGTTTCAACATGAGGACTACACGCTGTTAGACTCAACACTGTACATGGTCATACGCCCCATGAGGATTAGGATGTATCCTACATGGCTCCCTATATAGTGCACTACTTTTGACCAGAGCCCTATGGCACCCTATTCCCTATATAGTGCACTAGTTTAGACCAGAGCCCTATGGCACCCTATTCCCTATATAGTGCACTAGTTTAGACCAGAGCCCTATGGGACCCTATTCCCTATATAGTTCACTACTTTAGACCAGAGCCCTATGGCACCCTATTCCCTATATAGTACACTAGTTTAGACCAGATCCCTATGGCACCCTATTCCCTATATAGTGCACTACTTTAGACCAGAGCCCTATGGCACCCTATTCCCTATATAGTGCACTACTTTAGGCCAGAGCCCTATGGCACCCTATTCCCTATATAGTGCACTACTTTAGACCAGAGCCCTATGGGTAGAGTTAAAGGGAACGGGATAGAATTTGGGAGTGAAGTGGAACGGTTTTCACCTGGACTGTGATTGAGTTTCATCATTCCAGACAGAACCGTTTATTAGTAGGTGAAAACATTATGATAGAGAGGTGGAAGAGAGAGAGAGGGAGTGTGTCTTTCTGTGTGTGTGTGTGTGTGTGTGTGTGTGTGTGTGTGTGTGTGTGTGTGTGTGTGTGTGTGTGTGTGTGTGTGTGTGTGTGTGTGTGTGTGTGTGTGTGTGTGTGCCAACTGGCGGTCGTGCGTGTTATGAGGCTTCCCTGTTAAGCTAGATGTTTTCACATTCCTCACATCGCTGGTGCTGTGGGTTTAACATTACATACAGCTCCATTACTCTGAGCCCGTGAAACACTCCAGATTGAGAATTTTAAACAAACCAAACTCTCAGGGGGAAGAGAGAGAGTGTGTGTGTGTGTGTGTGTGTGTGTGTGTGTGTGTGTGTGTGTGTGTGTGTGTGTGTGTGTGTGTGTGTGTGTGTGTGTGTGTGTGTGTGTGTGTGTGTGTGTGTGTGTGTGTGTGTGCCTTACAGCTCAGTGAAGATGGATAGAGTCCACTCGGTGAAAAAGCTCTCCAGCTTCCTGTTGGAACAGCTTCACCTTTCAGAACCCTCTCTAACTTCCTGTTGGAACAGCCTCATCTTTCAGAACCCTCTCTAACTTCCTGTTGGAACAGCCTAACCTTTCAGAACCCTCTCTAACTTCCTGTTGGAACAGCCTCACCTTTCAGAACCCTCTCTAACTTCCTGTTGGAACAGCCTCACCTTTCAGAACCCTCTCTAACTTCCTGTTGGAACAGCCTCATCTTTCAGAACTCTCTCTAACTTCATGTTGGAACAGCCTCACCTTTCAGAACCCTCTCTAACTTCCTGTTGGAACAGCCTCATCTTTCAGAACCCTCTCTAACTTCATGTTGGAACAGCCTCACCTTTCAGAACCCTCTCTAACTTCCTGTTGGAACAGCCTCACCTTTCTGAACCCTCTCTAACTTCCTGTTGGAACAGCCTCGCCTTTCAGAACCCTCTCTAACTTCCTGTTGGAACAGCCTCACCTTTCAGAACCCTCTCTAACTTCCTGTTGGAACAGCCTCATCTTTCAGAACCCTCTCTAACTTCCTGTTGGAACAGCCTCACCTTTCAGAATCCTCTCTAACTTCCTGTTGGAACAGCCTCACCTTTCAGAATCCTCAATTGGCCTGAGAATTATCAGCCTAAAAAAAGCCAATTCGACTTAACTGATCTGCCAAAGTCAAATTAAACTGAGTTCACTTTTATTATCATAACTTCACCCAGATGGTTGTCAGATGGTTATCGGATGGTTGTCAGATGGTTATCGGATGGTTGTCATATGGTTGTCGGATGGTTGTCGGATGGTTGTCGGATGGTTGTCGGATGGTTATCGGATGGTTTTCATATGGTTATCGGATGGTTGTCATATGGTTATCGGATGGTTGTCGGATGGTTGTCATATGGTTATCGGATGGTTGTCGGATGGTTGTCATATGGTTGTCAGATGGTTGTCAGATGGTTGTCAGATGGTTGTCGGATGGTTGTCGGATGGTTTTCAGTCAATTTGCTCAACCTCCCCTCTAGGTCTGAGCTACCAACCTGTTTATTTATGGCCACTGCTGCTGTGAATTGAAGAAAGGTTGTAGGAGTTTTGGAGAGATTTTTAATGCTTCTACACGGAAAAATATACAAAACAACAAAAAAACATTTGTGCTTCTTTTTGTTTTCTCTTACAGTCTTCCTGTCTGTGTAATGACTCCGGTCATACAGTGTCTCTTCAATGAACCACTAGGAAATGTAGTACACACTATAGTTGTAACACCCTCCCTCCTTCAACACTCCCCTGTCCTTTTCCCTCCCCACCTCTCCCTTTCCCTCCCCACCTCTCCCTGTCCCTCCCACCTCTCCCTCTCCCTCCCCACTTCTCCCTTTCCCTCCCCACCTCTCCCTCTCCCTCCCCACCTCTCCCTCTCCCTCCGCACCTCTCCCTTTCCCTCCCTACCTCTCCCTCTCCCTTTCCCTCCCCACCTCTCCCTTTGCCTCCCCACCTCTCCCTTTCCCTCTCTTCTCTCTCCTCTCCTTCTCTTCTCTCCTTCTCTCTCCTTCTCTCTCCTCTCCTTCTCTCTCCTCTCCTCCTCTCTCCTCTCTCCTCCTCTCTCCTCTCCTTCTCTCTCCTCTCCTTCTCTCTCCTTCTCTCTCTCTCCTCTCCTTCTCTCTCCTCTCCTCCTCTCTCCTCTCCTCCTCTCTCCTCTCCTTCTCTCTCCTCTCCTTCTCTCTTCTCTCCTTCTCTCTCCTTCTCGCTCCTTCTCTCTCCTCTCCTTCTCTCTCCTCTCCTTCTCTCTCCTCTCCTCCTCTCTCCTCTCTCCTCCTCTCTCCTGTCCTTCTCTCTCCTCTCCTTCTCTCTTCTCTCCTTCTCTCTCCTTCTCTCTCTCTCTCTCTGTCCTTCTCTCTCCTCTCCTTCTCTCTCCTCTCCTCCTCTCTCCTCTCTCCTCCTCTCCTATCTCCTTTCTTCCTCTCTTTCTCTCTTTCTCTCTTTCTCTCTCGCCTCGTCTGCCTGCCTGCCTGTCTGTCTGTCTGTCTGTCTGTCAGTCTGTCTGTCTGCCAAGACTGTTTGCTTTGTTGGAGAGGTTCCGGCTTCCAGCCTTGGTGGGAAAATGAAACGTTGCGCTGGTTTACAGCCTGCTTGCCCGCCCGCAGTCCTCAGTCCTGGGCTCTGCTTACACACGGCCCCTCCACAGGTGATGATTGGATAGGCCTGTAAAGTGCAGC
>NC_034199.2:49011906-49074406 GCF_002021735.2 Oncorhynchus kisutch
TCATGGTTCCACGTTAGGACTCAAGGTTCGACAGCACATGGTCTTTATGGACCAGTGGGTTTGAACAGCTTGGAAAATATGCTATATTACTATGAAATCAGGTATTCCTTGGCCTAATACAGCAGGTACTATCAGATGGTCTGGGGTTGTAGGGGTGGGGGGGGGGGGTAAGATGACATATACACAGGGAGATGGCTGCAGCTGATAGAGGTGCTATCGGTGTTGTTAGAGCCTCTACCTCTACAGTCACACCAGGAATTTTAACGAAGTCATTGAAAAAAGGTAGGTAAAAAGAAAAGCTGCATTTCTGGGAGAAAAAAAAAAGCTCTAGTGAGGAAGAACTATTCTATTAGATTATTTCTGGGCTTTTTCAATAACCTAGAGAGTCTTTCTCTCTCTCTCTCTCTGTCTCTCTCTCTCTCTCTCTCTCTCTCTCTCTCTCTCTCTCTGTCTCTCTCTCTCTCTCTCTCTCTCTCTCTCTCTCTCTCTCTCTGTCTCTCTCTGTCTCTCTGTCTCTCTCTCTCTCTCTCTCTCTCTCTCTCTCTCTCTCTCTCTCTCTCTCTGTCTCTCTCTGTCTCTCTCTCTCTCTCTCTCTCAGAGGGTTACTAACACAAGAAATGCATGTTAGCGTAATGTTTTAATGCAGATCTGCAACTCTTTATAGGTGTGTAATAGTCCACCGCCCCTCCTTTAAATAACAGTATTTGGTAGATCAATACTCTTTAAAGGTCTGTTGGCTGGGGCACACGGACTGACTGGCACAGTGCCTTAGACTGCTTGATTGATTGGTGGGAGGTCATTCATCTCGAGTCCCAAAACGGCACCCTAATTCCCTACATAGTGCACTACTTTTGACCAGAGTCCTATGGTTCCCGGTCAAAAGTAGTGCACTAAATAGGGAACAGGGTGCCATTTTGGACAACAGACCGTAGAGTCTTTGACTATTTGATTGATCTGTGTCAGAGGTCATTCAGACTGACCTGAAACAAAAGTTAAATGACTTTACTCTGGAAGTTGACCCTCTCTTTGTGTCACTTGACCCACGGCCTGTTGACTATGTGGGGGAGGGCTGGGTCATGTGATCAAGGTCTTTTTTTTAATGACACCAGGAATGGGGATTTAGCGTGAGGCCACTCTTTGTGAAGTTGTGAACTTTTGGGTCCACTAAGTCCTTAGATTTTAAAAAAAAATTTATTGTAGAAATTATGCACAAATATTGCATTTTAAAAGAATGGTATATTAAATTATGTTCCCTTTAATCTAGACCACATGGAGAGTTCAATAAATCCGATGTTATTTGAATAAAACCTTGCTAAAGTGCCCAATTTCTGCATTTTGACGTTGGTCCATCAACACTGTAACTTCTAGGAACATTTCAATCCACTTAACCTAAGTCCCATTTAAGTCCCAATTATTTTTGTTTCTTTGACAAAGTAATTTTTCTGAAAATCATTATTTATTTCATGTGATTCATTTACTTCTGTCCCTCATTTTAAGGTGAATCCTGTTACATCTCATTTTAAGGTGAATCCTGTTACATCTCATTTTAAGGTGAATCCTGTTACATCTCATTTTAATGTGAATCCTGTTACATCTCATTTTAAGGTGAATCCTGTTACATCTCATTTTAAGGTGAATCCTGTTACATCTCATTTTAAGGTGAATCCTGTTACATCTCATTTTAAGGTGAATCCTGTTACATCTCATTTTAAGGTGAATCCTGTTACATCTCATTTTAAGGTGAATCCTGTTACATCTCATTTTAAGGTGAATCCTGTTACATCTCATTTTAAGGTGAATCCTGTTACATCTCATTTTAAGGTGAATCCTGTTACATCTCATTTTAATGTGAATCCTGTTACATCTCATTTTAAGGTGAATCCTGTTACATCTCATTTTAAGGTGAATCCTGTTACATCTCATTTTAATGTGAATCCTGTTACATCTCATTTTAATGTGAATCCTGTTACATCTCATTTTAATGTGAATCCTGTTACATCTCATTTTAAGGTGAATCCTGTTACATCTCATTTTAATGTGAATCCTGTTACATCTCATTTTAATGTGAATCCTGTTACATCTCATTTTAAGGTGAATCCTGTTACATCTCATTTTAATGTGAATCCTGTTACATCTCATTTTAAGGTGAATCCTGTTACATCTCATTTTAAGGTGAATCCTGTTACATCTCATTTTAAGGTGAATCCTGTTACATCTCATTTTAAGGTGAATCCTGTTACATCTCATTTTAATGTGAATCCTGTTACATCTCATTTTAAGGTGAATCCTGTTACATCTCATTTTAATGTGAATCCTGTTACATCTCATTTTAATGTGAATCCTGTTACATCTCATTTTAATGTGAATCCTGTTACATCTCATTTTAATGTGAATCCTGTTACATCTCATTTTAATGTGAATCCTGTTACATCTCATTTTAATGTGAATCCTGTTACATCTCATTTTAATGTGAATCCTGTTACATCTCATTTTAATGTGAATCCTGTTACATCTCATTTTAATGTGAATCCTGTTACATCTCATTTTAAGGTGAATCCTGTTACATCTCATTTTAATGTGAATCCTGTTACATCTCATTTTAATGTGAATCCTGTTACATCTCATTTTAAGGTGAATCCTGTTACATCTCATTTTAATGTGAATCCTGTTACATCTCATTTTAAGGTGAATCCTGTTACATCTCATTTTAATGTGAATCCTGTTACATCTCATTTTAAGGTGAATCCTGTTACATCTCATTTTATTTCTTGTTAGATTTTTAAAGCTGAAACATCAGTAAAAAGCAGCAGCTTGTTCTTTTTGGATATTTAATGGGACCAGAACACATCAACCCTGTTACCCACAGATAGACACAGATAGACACAGATAGACACAGATAGACACAGATAGACACAGATAGACACAGATAGACACAGATAGACAGAGATAGACACAGATAGACACAGATAGACACAGATAGACACAGATAGACACAGATAGACAGAGATAGACAGAGATAGACACAGATAGACACAGATAGACACAGATAGACAGAGATAGACAGAGATAGACACAGATAGACACAGATAGACACAGATAGACACAGATAGACACAGATAGACACAGATAGACACAGATAGACACAGATAGACACATATAGACACATATAGACACAGATAGACACAGATAGACACAGATAGACACAGATAGACACAGATAGACACAGATAGACACAGATAGACACAGATAGACAGAGATAGACACAGATAGACACAGATAGACACAGATAGACACAGATAGACACAGATAGACACAGATAGACACAGATAGACACAGATAGACACAGATAGACACAGATAGACACAGATAGACACAGATAGACACAGATAGACACAGATAGACACAGATAGACACAGATAGACACATCAACCCTGTTACCCACAGATAGACACAGATAGACACAGATAGACACAGATAGACACAGATAGACACAGATAGACACAGATAGACACAGATAGACACAGATAGACACAGATAGACACAGATAGACACATCAACCCTGTTACCCACAGATAGACACAGATAGACACAGATAGACACAGATAGACACAGATAGACACAGATAGACACAGATAGACACAGATAGACACAGATAGACACAGATAGACACAGATAGACACAGATAGACACAGATAGACACAGATAGACACAGATAGACACAGATAGACAGAGATAGACACAGATAGACACAGATAGACACAGATAGACACATCAACCCTGTTACCCACAGATAGACACAGATAGACACAGATAGACACAGATAGACACAGATAGACACAGATAGACACAGATAGACACAGATAGACAGAGATAGACACAGATAGACACAGATAGACACAGATAGACACAGATAGACACAGATTTGCCCCTCCATGTAGCTTCCCTGTCAGGTTTGATTTTGAAGATGAAATGGACACTTACTTATTTTCCACTATAATTTGCAAATAAAATCATAAAAAATCCTACAATGTGATTTTCTAGATTTTTTTTCTCATTTTGTCTGTCATAGTTGAAATGTACCTATGGTGAAAATTACAAGCCTCTCTCATCTTTTTAAGTGGGAGAACTTGAACAATTGGTGGCTGACTAAATACTTTTTTGCCCCACTGTATATACCTGTATATATATCCTCTTACAAGTTACACTTCACAAAATAGGTGGAACAACCGTCTTACAGAATGTGGCATTTGACAGGAGTGGTTGTTTTGTGAGACCCGGGGAACAATCTAGAAATCTTCTTCAAACATCTCTCTTCTCTGCCTAACTCTCTGTCTCTCTGTGTCTCTCTCTCTCAGTCTCTCTCCATCTCTCTCTCTCCGTCTCTCTCTCTGTGTGTCTCTCTCTCTCTCTGTGTCTCTCTCTCTCAGTCTCTCTCCATCTCTCTCTCTCCGTCTCTCTCTCTCTGTCTCTCTCTCTGTCTCTCTCTGTCTCTCTCTGTCTCTCTCTGTCTCTCTCTCTCTGTGTCTCTCTCTCTCTCGCTCCGTCTCTCTCTCTACGTCTCTCTCTCCGTCTCTCCTTCTTTCTCTCCCTCTCTCTCTCCCTCTCTCTCTCCCCCTCTCTCTCCCTCTCTCTCTCTCTCTCCCTCTCTCCACACTCCCTCCATCCCTCCATCTTGCCTCTCTCTCTCCCTTTCTCTCTCCCCCTCTCTCTCTCTGTCTCTCTCTCTCTCCAATCACAGACTGATGTTGTTTTGAGATCCCAGCCACACAGACAGAGGCTCAGTTCTCCAGCTCCTTGCTTCTAGCAGACCTTTAAAGTGGCCTTATGAAAAGGCTCTCAGAGTTGATTTTGGCCACGGTCACAAATAAAGTGCAATATTTCCCTCACCTTGGAGCCTCAGAACAAGATAAGTGTAGCAAGAGGAGGATGCGTTGAGTTCCACATTTGGACAATAGTGCTATTCTGACACTGTGAGAGATTTGGCATTCCTTCACTCATATTGTGTAACGTCATTTCAGGAGGGGAGTTTCCACAGGTCTAAGTTACACACAGGGAGGGAGTGATATAGACTGGTGTTAATGCAGCTAGTCAGGAGGAGGGAGTGATATAGACTGGTGTTAATGTAGCTAGTCAGGAGGAGGGAGTGATACATACTGGTGCTGTAGCTAGTCAGGAGGAGGGAGTGATACAGACTCGGGTTAATGTAGCTAGTCAGGAGGAGAGAGTGATATAGACTGGTGCTAATGTAGCTAGTCAGGAGGAGGGAGTGATACAGACTGGTGCTAATGTAGCTAGTCAGGAGGAGGGAGTGATATAGACTGGTGCTAATGTAGCTAGTCAGGAGGAGGGAGTGATATAGACTGGTGTTAATGTAGCTAGTCAGGAGGAGGGAGTGATATAGACTGGTGCTAATGTAGCTAGTCAGGAGGAGAGAGTGATATAGACTGGTGCTAATGTAGCTAGTCAGGAGGAGGGAGTGATACAGACTGGTGCTAATGTAGCTAGTCAGGAGGAGGGAGTGATATAGACTTGTGCTAATGTAGCTAGTCAGGAGGAGGGAGTGATATAGACTGGTGTTAATGTAGCTAGTCAGGAGGAGGGAGTGATATAGACTGGTGTTAATGTAGCTAGTCAGGAGGAGGGAGTGATACAGACTGGTGTTAATGTAGCTAGTCAGGAGGAGGGAGTGATATAGACTGGTGTTAATGTAGCTAGTCAGGAGGAGGGAGTGATATAGACTGGTGTTAATGTAGCTAGTCAGGAGGAGGGAGTGATACAGACTCGGGTTAATGTAGCTAGTCAGGAGGAGGGAGTGATATAGACTGGTGTTAATGTAGCTAGTCAGGAGGAGGGAGTGATACAGACTGGTGTTAATGTAGCTAGTCAGGAGGAGGGAGTGATACAGACTGGTGTTAATGTAGCTAGTCAGGAGGAGGGAGTGATACAGACTGGTGTCACGCAATAATTTCCTACAACCGACAAACACTTCACGATGCGAAAAAAACACACTGTAATGAAACAGACAGGGAGCAGGTCTCCAACGAAGAAACACACTGTATTGAAACAGGCAGGGAGCAGGTCTCCAACAAAGAAACACACTGTAATGAAACAGGCAGGGAGCAGGTCTCCAACGAAGAAACACACTGTAATGAAACAGACAGGGAGCAGGTCTCGAATGAAGAAACACACTGTAATGAAACACTGTAATGAAACAGACAGGTCTCGAACGAAGAAACACACTGTAATGAAACAGACAGGGAGCAGGTCTCGAACGAAGGACCACACTGTAATGAAACAGACAGGGAGCAGGTCTCGAACCAAGAAACACACTGTAATGAAACAGACAGGGAGCAGGTCTCGAATGAAGAAACACACTGTAATGAAACACTGTAATGAAACAGACAGGTCTCGAACTAAGAAACACACTGTAATGAAACAGACAGGGAGCAGGTCTCGAATGAAGAAACACACTGTAATGAAACACTGTAATGAAACAGACAGGTCTCGAACGAAGAAACACACTGTAATGAAACAGACAGGGAGCAGGTCTCGAACGAAGGACCACACTGTAATGAAACAGACAGGGAGCAGGTCTCGAACCAAGAAACACACTGTAATGAAACAGACAGGGAGCAGGTCTCGAACCAAGAAACACACTGTAATGAAACAGGCAGGGAGCAGGTCTCGAACGAAGAAACACACTGTAATGAAACAGACAGGGAGCAGGTCTTGAACGAAGGACCACACTGTAATGAAACAGACAGGGAGCAGGTCTCGAACCAAGAAACACACTGTAATGAAACAGACAGGGAGCAGGTCTTGAACGAAGGACCACACTGTAATGAAACAGACAGGGAGCAGGTCTCGAACCAAGAAACACACTGTAATGAAACACTGTAATGAAACAGACAGGTCTCGAACGAAGAAACACACTGTAATGAAACAGACAGGGAGCAGGTCTCGAACGAAGGACCACACTGTAATGAAACAGACAGGGAGCAGGTCTCGAACCAAGAAACACACTGTAATGAAACAGACAGGGAGCAGGTCTCGAACCAAGAAACACACTGTAATGAAACAGGCAGGGAGCAGGTCTCGAACGAAGAAACACACTGTAATGAAACAGACAGGGAGCAGGTCTCGAACGAAGGACCACACTGTAATGAAACAGACAGGGAGCAGGTCTCGAACGAAGGACCACACTGTAATGAAACAGACAGGGAGCAGGTCTCGAACGAAGGACCACACTGTAATGAAACAGGCAGGGAGCAGGTCTCGAACCAAGAAACACACTGTAATGAAACAGGCAGGGAGCAGGTCTCGAACGAAGGACCACACTGTAATGAAACAGACAGGGAGCAGGTCTCGAACCAAGAAACACACTGTAATGAAACAGGCAGGGAGCAGGTCTCGAACCAAGAAACACACTGTAATGAAACAGACAGGGAGCAGGTCTCGAACCAAGAAACACACTTACGTCTCAGCCTCCCAGATCTGGAATAATAAAAAAATTTCCCCTCAGTGGATTTACCTGTTGCTGCTGACCAAGATGACCGAAGGCAACGCCTTGCGAAAGAAGAAGAGGAAGGAGATGGGTGGCTCCAAGCTAGGCTGAAAACACAGCCTCCTCTTCCTGGTATCCTGATGTCCAGTCACTGAAATATAAATGTTGTGAACTCAGAGCTTCATAGGGAAATGCTGTACCTTAATTTATACAGAGACATGGCTTATGATACACTGGCTTCTACTATTCCACCAGATGGCTTTTTTCCATATTTTTTCCACACACTACGGAGCCTCATTTTGACTTGTTTTAAGGACATTACATCAAAGTTGGATCAGTGGTTTTCCACTTTAATTTTGAGTGTGACTCCAAATCCAGACCTCCATGGGTTGATACATTTGATTTCCATTGATAATTTTTGTGTGATTTTGTTGTCAGCAACATTCAACTATGTAAAGAAAAAATAATTTAATAAGAATGTTTAATTCATTCAGATCTAGGATGTGTTATTTTAGTGTTCCCTTCATTGAGCCAGTGTATAAATGTTGTGAACTCAGAGCAAAGCTTCCATCACAGAGGGAAATGCTATATCTTTATTTATACAGAGATGAATGATAACTTGCTTCTGCTATTCAACCAGATGGATTGAATGGCAGCTTCTGGTAAGAGATGTGTTTTTATACCTTTTCAAGTCAGCTAAGAACAAATTCTTATTTTCAATGATGGCCTAGGAACAGTGGGTTAACTGCCTTGTTCAGGGGCAGAACGACAGATTTGCACCTTGTCAGCTCAGGGGATTCGATATTGCAACCTTTTGGTTATTAGTCCAACGCTCAAACCACTAGGCTACGCTGCCGCCCCAAGAGTAAGGGGAGATGTATGTTTCCTCATCAACAATTGTTGGTGTACCGAAGTTTAAAAAAATATTGCACATCTCTTCACCTGACCGAGTTTCTGATTCTAAAATGCTGATCTCACTACATGCTGAGGGAATTCACGTGTGTTATTGTCACTGATCATTAGCAAGAATCCTCTCACCAGGAAGGAGTCTTTATTGTCGTTGGTGACTTTAACCAAGCACATTTTACCAACATGTATCCTGCCCCACAACAACAAAAAACATGCTTGACCATGTACTGTATATGCAAACATCCCCCACTTAGTCAAATCACGTCTCTCTGTCCCTACACCTCGCCTACAAGCAGCAACTCATCTCACCAACACAGAGAATAGTGAGGCGCTGGACAGTGGAGGAAGACTTAATGCTGCAGGACTGTTTTGAGAATAATGATTGGAATATGTTGAAAGATTCATCCACCCAGGACTCATCTGTCAACATTGAGGAATATACAGTACCAGTCAAAGGTTTGGACACACCTACTCATTCCAGGGTTTTTCTTAATTTTTTACTATTTTATACATTGTAGAATAATAGTGAAGACATCAAAACTATGAAATAACACATATGGAATCAGGGTCCCCAGGCCGGAGGTGCCACCAAAGTGGGGGGAGCAAGAGGCGGCGGGAGGGGGGGGTCTACGTCCCGCACCAGAGATGAAGCCCACCCGGACCCTCCCCTTTAGGTTCAGGATTTGCGGCCGGAGTCTGCACCTTTGAGGGGGGGGGGGTACTGTCGCACCATGATCTTAGAGAGCCTTTTTATGTCTCTATTTGGGTTGGTCAGGGTGTGATTTGGGTGGGCATTCTATGTTCTGGGTTTCTATGTTTTGTATGGTTCTCAATCAGGAACAGTTGTCTATCGTTGTCTCTGATTGGGATCCATATTTAGGCAGCCTTTTTTCCTTTTGTCATTGTGGGTAGTTGTCTTTGTTAGTGGCACTATAAGCTGTAAGCTTCATGGTCGTTTCCTTTGTGTCTTGTTTTGTTGGTGACATTTACACAAATAAAAATAAATGCGCTTTGGTCCAGTCATTTCCAGGTGTATGTAGACTGTCTGTACCTGTTAACAATAGGGCGCTTTGGTCCAGTCATTTCCAGGTGTATGTAGACTTCCAACCTCATCTGTACCTGTTAACAATAGGGCGCTTTGGTCCAGTCATTTCCAGGTGTATGTAGACTTCCATCTGTACCTGTTAACAATAGGGCGCTTTGGTCCAGTCATTTCCAGGTGTATGTAGACTGTCTGTACCTGTTAACAATAGGGCGCTTTGGTCCAGTCATTTCCAGGTGTATGTAGACTTCCATCTGTACCTGTTAACAATAGGGCGCTTTGGTCCAGTCATTTCCAGGTGTATGTAGACTTCCATCTGTACCTGTTAACAATAGGGCGCTTTGGTCCAGTCATTTCCAGGTGTATGTAGACTTCCATCTGTACCTGTTAACAATAGGGCGCTTTGGTCCAGTCATTTCCAGGTGTATGTAGACTTCCAACCTCATCTGTACCTGTTAACCATAGGGCTTCCTCAGGGCCGCAGAGAGAGCTTTGGTCCAGTCATTTCCAGGTGTATGTAGACTGTCTGTACCTGTTAACAATAGGGCGCTTTGGTCCAGTCATTTCCAGGTGTATGTAGACTGTCTGTACCTGTTAACAATAGGGCGCTTTGGTCCAGTCATTTCCAGGTGTATGTAGACTTCCATCTGTACCTGTTAACAATAGGGCGCTTTGGTCCAGTCATTTCCAGGTGTATGTAGACTTCCATCTGTACCTGTTAACAATAGGGCGCTTTGGTCCAGTCATTTCCAGGTGTATGTAGACTTCCATCTGTACCTGTTAACAATAGGGCGCTTTGGTCCAGTCATTTCCAGGTGTATGTAGACTTCCAACCTCATCTGTACCTGTTAACAATAGGGCGCTTTGGTCCAGTCATTTCCAGGTGTATGTAGACTTCCATCTGTACCTGTTAACAATAGGGCGCTTTGGTCCAGTCATTTCCAGGTGTATGTAGACTTCCATCTGTACCTGTTAACAATAGGGCGCTTTGGTCCAGTCATTTCCAGGTGTATGTAGACTTCCATCTGTACCTGTTAACAATAGGGCGCTTTGGTCCAGTCATTTCCAGGTGTATGTAGACTTCCATCTGTACCTGTTAACAATAGGGCGCTTTGGTCCAGTCATTTCCAGGTGTATGTAGACTTCCATCTGTACCTGTTAACAATAGGGCGCTTTGGTCCAGTCATTTCCAGGTGTATGTAGACTTCCATCTGTACCTGTTAACAATAGGGCGCTTTGGTCCAGTCATTTCCAGGTGTATGTAGACATCCATCTGTACCTGTTAACAATAGGGCGCTTTGGTCCAGTCATTTCCAGGTGTATGTAGACTTCCAACCTCATCTGTACCTGTTAACAATAGGGCGCTTTGGTCCAGTCATTTCCAGGTGTATGTAGACTTCCAACCTCATCTGTACCTGTTAACAATAGGGCGCTTTGGTCCAGTCATTTCCAGGTGTATGTAGACTTCCATCTGTACCTGTTAACAATAGGGCGCTTTGGTCCAGTCATTTCCAGGTGTATGTAGACTTCCAACCTCATCTGTACCTGTTAACAATAGGGCGCTTTGGTCCAGTCATTTCCAGGTGTATGTAGACTTCCAACCTCATCTGTACCTGTTAACAATAGGGCGCTTTGGTCCAGTCATTTCCAGGTGTATGTAGACTTCCAACCTCATCTGTACCTGTTAACAATAGGGCGCTTTGGTCCAGTCATTTCCAGGTGTATGTAGACTTCCAACCTCATCTGTACCTGTTAACAATAGGGCGCTTTGGTCCAGTCATTTCCAGGTGTATGTAGACTTCCAACCTCATCTGTACCTGTTAACAATAGGGCGCTTTGGTCCAGTCATTTCCAGGTGTATGTAGACTTCCATCTGTACCTGTTAACCATAGGGCTTCCTCAGGGCCGCAGAGAGAGCTTTGGTCCAGTCATTTCCAGGTGTATGTAGACTTCCAACCTCATCTGTACCTGTTAACAATAGGGCGCTTTGGTCCAGTCATTTCCAGGTGTATGTAGACTTCCAACCTCATCTGTACCTGTTAACAATAGGGCGCTTTGGTCCAGTCATTTCCAGGTGTATGTAGACTTCCAACCTCATCTGTACCTGTTAACAATAGGGCGCTTTGGTCCAGTCATTTCCAGGTGTATGTAGACTTCCAACCTCATCTGTACCTGTTAACAATAGGGCGCTTTGGTCCAGTCATTTCCAGGTGTATGTAGACTTCCAACCTCATCTGTACCTGTTAACAATAGGGCGCTTTGGTCCAGTCATTTCCAGGTGTATGTAGACTTCCAACCTCATCTGTACCTGTTAACAATAGGGCGCTTTGGTCCAGTCATTTCCAGGTGTATGTAGACTTCCAACCTCATCTGTACCTGTTAACAATAGGGCGCTTTGGTCCAGTCATTTCCAGGTGTATGTAGACTTCCAACCTCATCTGTACCTGTTAACAATAGGGCGCTTTGGTCCAGTCATTTCCAGGTGTATGTAGACTTCCAACCTCATCTGTACCTGTTAACAATAGGGCGCTTTGGTCCAGTCATTTCCAGGTGTATGTAGACTTCCATCTGTACCTGTTAACAATAGGGCGCTTTGGTCCAGTCATTTCCAGGTGTATGTAGACTTCCAACCTCATCTGTACCTGTTAACAATAGGGCGCTTTGGTCCAGTCATTTCCAGGAAGACGGTCGTGACAAACTGACCTAAAACAGGGAATTATTACTGGAATTTAATGTCAGGAATTGTGAAAAACTGAGTTTAAATGTATTTGGCTAAAGGTGTATGTAGACTTCCAACCTCATCTGTACCTGTTAACAATAGGGCTTCCTCAGGGCAGCAGAGAGAGTAGCACCTACCTGTCAACCATAGGGCTTCCTCAGGGCCGCAGAGAGAGTAGCACCTACCTGTTAACCATAGGGCTTCCTCAGGGCAGCAGAGAGAGTAGCACCTACCTGTCAACCATAGGGCTTCCTCAGGGCCGCAGAGAGAGTAGCACCTACCTGTCAACCATAGGGCTTCCTCAGGGCCGCAGAGAGAGTAGCACCTACCTGTCAACCATAGGGCTTCCTCAGGGATGCAGAGAGAGTAGCACCTACCTGTTAACAATAGGGCTTCCTCGGGGATGCAGAGAGAGTAGCACCTACCTGTCAACCATAGGGCTTCCTCAGGGCCGCAGAGAGAGTAGCACCTACCTGTCAACCATAGGGCTTCCTCAGGGCCGCAGAGAGAGTAGCACCTACCTGTTAACAATAGGGCTTCCTCAGGGCCGCAGAGAGAGGCTCTCTTATGGAAAATGCTTTGCTTTCACAACACACAGCAGGGTTTTTTTTATTTCTGATGAACTGGCTCTAAATGGATGTGAAAAATGGAGAAGGCGAAGTCTTTAAGCGTAAAAGTGAAGAGGTAAATGTACTCTGTGTATTGTCAACAAAGGAGGCAAAGTAATACCCTCAGAGTTTCTGAGCTCATAATTCACGAAGATTGTTGATACTTGTGTACTTTGGATTCCACACACACACACACACACACACACACACACACACACACACACACACACACACACACACACACACACACACACACACACACACACACACACACACACACACACACACACACACACATACACACATACATATAGACGTGCATGCACCCCACACACAGCCGCACACTCAGCCAGACACTTCTTCAACCCACACACACACATCCGCACACTTCTTCAACACACACACACACACACATCCGCACACACACACACACGTCAACATCCACATCGCCATGGTAACTTGGATCAGTATTCCCCAGCTAAATAAAGTGGCTTCTATTCAGAGGACGAACCTCCTCCTCTGGTTGGTTCATCTGGTCACCCGGGGTGATTGTAGTGTTCCGAGGCCCTTCCATTCACACAGCCGTCCGTCCACCGCTACGTCGAATACCCATGATCCGTTTAATGGCTGCGTTATGCTGCGCTGCCTAACACAAAGAAAAATAAATAGATCTGAGTCCAGGCCAGAGGGGGAGGGGGAGAGGGGATGGGGGTTTTACCAGAGGGTAAGAGGGGAGGGGGGGTCTGTTTGCTAGTTTTACCAGAGGGTAGGGGGGAGGAGGGGTCTGTTTGCTAGTTTTACCAGAGGGTAGGGGGGAGGAGGGGTCTGTTTGCTAGTTTTACCAGAGGGTAGGGGGGAGGAGGGGTCTGTTTGCTAGTTTTACCAGAGGGTAGGGGGGGGGGGGTCTGTTTGCTAGTTTTACCAGAGGGTAGGGAGGAGAGGGGGGGGTCTGTTTGCTAGTTTTACCAGAGGGTAGGGGGAGGGGGGGTCTGTTTGCTAGTTTTACCAGAGGGTAGGGGGGAGGGGGGTCTGTTTGCTAATTTTACCAGAGGGTAGGGGGGGGGGGTCTGTTTGCTAGTTTTACCAGAGGGTAGGGGGGAGGGGGTCTGTTTGCTAGTTTTACCAGAGGGTAGGGGGGAGGGGGGATCTGTTTGCTAGTTTTACCAGAGGGTAGGGGGGAGGGGGGTCTGTTTGCTAGTTTTACCAGGGGGAGGGGGGAGGGGGGTCTGTTTGCTAGTTTTACCAGAGGGTAGGGGGGAGGGGGGTCTGTTTGCTAGTTTTACCAGAGGGTAGGGGGGGGGGGTCTGTTTGCTAGTTTTACCAGAGGGTAGGGGGGGTTGTTTACTAGTTTTACCAGAGGGTAGGTGGGAAGGGGGGGGTCTGTTTGCTAGTTATACCAGAGGGTAGGGGGAGGGGGGGGTCTGTTTGCTAGTTTTACCAGGGGGTAGCGGGAGGGGGGGTCTGTTTGCTAGTTATACCAGAGGGTAGCGGGAGGGGGGAGTCTGTTTGCTAGGTTTACCAGAGGGTAGGGGGGAGGGGGGGTCTGTTTGCTAGTTTTACCAGAGGGTAGGGGGGAGGGGGGGTCTGTTTGCTAGTTTTACCAGAGGATAGGGGGAGGGGGTCTGTTTGCTAGTTTTACCAGAGGGTAGGGGAGGGGGGGGGGGGGGTTCTGTTTGCTAGTTTTACCAGGGGGAGGAGGGGGGGGTCTGTTTGCTAGTTTTACCAGAGGGTAGGGGGAGGGGGGGTCTGTTTGCTAGTTTTACCAGGGGTAGGGGGGAGGGGGGGTCTGTTTGCTAGTTTTACCAGGGGCAGGGGGGAGGGGGGGTCTGTTTGCTAGTTTTACCAGGGGTAGGGGGGAGGGGGGGTCTGTTTGCTAGTTTTACCAGAGGGTAGGGGGGAGGGGGTCTGTTTGCTAGTTTTACCAGAGGGTAGGGGGAGTGGGGGGGGGGCAGTGTTGTGTCCACAGCAGTGGTAGTTGTAGTAGCAGCTCCGGTCTTCCAAGGTTAAAGGGATGTTTGCAGAGTGGTGAACAAACAGGCAGAACAAGACTGGTGGTGATAAGGTTGATGGTGGGCTGTGTGCCGACGCTTTAAGGGTCAGGTATGGATGGCTCTTGTGTTTGCGTTGATCAAACATGCCTTGTCAGGCCGGGAAGACCAGCTAAGGGCAAAAACGCACTTACGCATGGAGGAAAACTCACACACACTCACACACACTCAAACACACACACTCAAACACACACACACACTCACACACACATTCACACACACACTCAAACACACACACACACTCACACACACACTCACACTCACACACACTCACACACACTCACACACACACTCACACTCACACACACTCAAACACACACACACACACACACACACTCACACTCAAACACACACACTCACACTCACACACACACTCAAACACACACACACACTCACACAGAGCCAATAGACGGTGGTCTTATCTAGTTATCGGTGTTGTCATGACAGTGGGTCTGTAGTTATGTAGTTATCGGTGTTGTCATGACAGTGGGTCTGTAGTTATGTAGTTATCGGTGTTGTCATGACAGTGGGTCTGTTGTTATGTAGTTATCAGTGTTGTCATGACAGTGGGTCTGTTGTTATCTAGTTATCAGTGTTGTCATGACAGTGGGTCTGTAGTTATCTAGTTATCGGTGTTGTCATGACAGTGGGTCTGTAGTTATCTAGTTATCGGTGTTGTCATGACAGTGGGTCTGTTGTTATCGAGTTGTCAGTGTTGTCATGACAGTGGGTCTGTTGTTATCTAGTTATCAGTGTTGTCATGACAGTGGGTCTGTTGTTATCTAATTATTGGTGTTGTCATGACAGTTGGTCTGTAGTTATCTAGTTGTCAGTGTTGTCATGACAGTGGGTCTGTAGTTATCTAGTTGTCAGTGTTGTCATGACAGTCTGTTGTTATCTGGGGCGGCAGGGTAGCCTAGTGGTTAGAGCATTGGACTACTAGCATTGGACTAGTAGCAAGTTCAAACCCCTGAGCTGACAAGGTACAAATCTGTCGTTCTGCCCTTGAACAGGCAGTTAACCCACTGTTCCTAGGCCGTCATTGAAAATAAGAATTTGTTCTTAACTGACTTGCCTAGTAAAATAAAGATAAAAACATCTAGTTATCAGTGTTGTCATGACAGTGGGTCTGTTGCTATTGAGTGAGTCATTGTAACCACACAGATAAACCAACCAATTGTATTGTTTGAGTTCAGTGAAGCGAACATATTGAGTTCAATTTTGTGAAATTGCATTAAAAATGTAGACATAGACGGACAACCTTGTCATGAAACTAACTGGAACAAGTACCATTACCTGTTGTTTAATCCTTTATGACATCTCTTAAATTCAGTGTGTGAAAACGATCAAAAGTAGACTGGTTAGAATATGGCAAGCCAAACCTACACTCGTGCTTCTACACCTGCATTGCTTGCTGTTTGGGGTTTTAGGCTGGGTTTCTGTACAGCACTTTGAGATATCAGCTGATGTACGAAGGGCTATATAAATACATTTGATTTGATTTGGTACATCCACAAGTTGTAACCCCTGTCTACATTCACACACACACACACACACACACACACACACACACACACACACACACACACACACACACACACACACACACACACACACACACACACACACACACACACACACACACAGCTCATTGATGTGCACTGACTCCCCATGTCATATTCTGGTGTTGATATTCAGGACAGGGTGATTGACAGGGGTTTGGGGGTGCAGGACATGAGGTGTGTCTCCCATGCAGGGGGTCTGAGTTGATCTGGAGGGGGGGCTAGTGTGTGTGTGCATGTGTGTGTGTGTATGTGTGAGTCCTCGTGTCTATCCATGTGTGTGTATCTGGGGGGGGGGGGGACAGATGCCCCCTTCTCTGTCCAATCAGAAGCTGTCCGACCAATGCTTTGACTTCTCAATCAATTAGTGTCCGTTAATCAGCTGACCACTCAGCCGTCTCTGTGACTCTGTGTCTCCGACAGATCTCAACTCCATAAAAGGAGGATTTCGGGCATCGCCCCGATCTCGCCCTGATCTCTTCCTCAACTCTTGTCTGATCCAGACCTTCACCTTAATCTGTTACCTTTTCATCTGAACTGTCTGTTGCGATCGGGAGAGTGGGTCATCAGTTATTGTTTATAGTTATTACCGCGGAGCGCGGCTCGGAGACGCACGCTTTTGACCTATCGCGTGATGTGAATGGTCAATAATCACGTCCCTACGGATCATCACTGGCCAATTATGCCATCGATATGTGGTTAATACGTAATGAAATTACACATGAAGACCAACTTGATAAGCGTGAAAAATGAAACGTGATATTTTTGCTGAACTGATCGATTCGGATATCAAACTGATGGGGATTATAGATTGAATAACCGATCACCGATCTAATTATTTGTATTAGTCTTCTTCTCGTGATTATGATGAATAGTAACGAGCCTAAATGACGACTCAAGGATGTTTCCTATTGGCTTCTCATTGAACTGAATTGTGGAATTCCCTAATTATGTTAACGTTGAATGATATGGTGTCATCTTTGTGATGATGAATTTGATTGGATACCTGTTATTCTGTTTCCTTTGTGATGCAGCACAGACTACTCAGTAAATACAACCCTTTATGGTTAAAGGAATTCCTGCCTCAGTCTCATCCATTCCTCTGTCACCTGACCCCTGACCACCTGACCCCTGACCCCTGACCACCTGACCACTGACCACCTGACCACCTGACCACGTGACCACCTGACCCCTGACCACCTGACCCCTGACCACCTGACCACCTTACCACCTGACCACGTGACCACCTGACCCCTGACCACCTGACCCATGACCCCTGACCACCTGACCACTGACCACCTGACCACCTGACCACGTGACCACCTGACCCCTGACCATCTGACAACCTGATCACCTGACCACCTTACCACCTGACCACCTGATCACCTGACCCCTGACCCCTGACCACCTGACCCCTGACCACCTGACCACCTGATCACCTGATCACCTGACCACCTGACCGTCTGATTACCTGACCCCTGACCACCTGACCACCTGACCACCTTCACTGTCAGTCATCCTACCTTTCCAGCTACCCACACAGATCTTTCACTAATCTTTCACGCACACACACATGCACACACACACACTCACACACACACGTACGCACGCACGCACACACACACACACACACACACACACACACACACACACACACACACACACACACACACACACACACACACATACACACACTTAGCTGTCTCTCTGACCATGTCCCAAATGGTACCATGTTCCTTTAATTCATGGCCACTTGGTCCTCACTTTTCATTCTACATCTCCTGTTTCCTGTTTTCATCCTGGACCTAGACACCATAACCCCCCCCCCCCCCCACACCCCCCACACACACACACACCCTGTGACTGTCTAGTCATTTCCTCCTCCTGTGAGATTATTATGGTCTGTGTGGGAACGTCTAGGGCTGCTCCGGGTGCAGACTTCTTCAAGCGGAGGAAATGGGATTTTCCCAAAAACTGACTCAATTCCATGGAATTGTGTGCCATTAGGGATGGTGTGGTTGACTAGATGGTGTGGTTGACTGGATGGTGTGGTTGACTAGATGGTGTGGTTGACTGGATGGTGTGGTTGACTAGATGGTGTGGTTGACTAGATGGTGTGGTTGACTAAATGGTGTGGTTGACTAGATGGTGTGGTTGACTAGATGGTGTGGTTGACTGGATGGTGTGGTTGACTGGATGGTGTGGTTGACTGGATGGTGTGGTTGACTAGATGGTGTGGTTGACTGGATGGTGTGGTTGACTAAATGGTGTGGTTGACTGGATGGTGTGGTTGACTAGATGGTGTGGTTGACTAGATGGTGTGGTTGACTGGATGGTGTGGTTGACTAGATGGTGTGGTTGACTAAATGGTGTGGTTGACTAAATGGTGTGGTTGACTGGATGGTGTGGTTGACTAGATGGTGTGGTTGACTAGATGGTGTGGTTGACTAGATGGTGTGGTTGACTAAATGGTGTGGTTGACTAAATGGTGTGGTTGACTGGATGGTGTGGTTGACTAGATGGTGTGGTTGACTAGATGGTGTGGTTGACTAGATGGTGTGGTTGACTGGATGGTGTGGTTGACTGGATGCTGTGGTTGACTGTATGGTGTGGTTGACTAAATGGTGTGGTTGACTGTATGGTGTGGTTGACTAAATGGTGTGGTTGACTGGATGGTGTGGTTGACTAGATGGTGTGGTTGACTAGATGGTGTGGTTGACTAGATGGTGTGGTTGACTAAATGGTGTGGTTGACTAAATGGTGTGGTTGACTGGATGGTGTGGTTGACTAGATGGTGTGGTTGACTAGATGGTGTGGTTGACTAGATGGTGTGGTTGACTGGATGGTGTGGTTGACTGGATGCTGTGGTTGACTGTATGGTGTGGTTGACTGGATGGTGTGGTAGACTAGATGGTGTGGTTGACTGGATGGTGTGGTTGACTAAATGGTGTGGTTGACTGGATGGTGTGGTTGACTGGATGGTGTGGTTGACTGGATGGTGTGGTTGACTGTATGGTGTGGTTGACTGGATGGTGTGGTTGACTAGATGGTGTGGTTGACTGGATGGTGTGGTTGACTAAATGGTGTGGTTGACTGGATGGTGTGGTTGACTAAATGGTGTGGTTGACTAAATGGTGTGGTTGACTAGATGGTGTGGTTGACTGGATGGTGTGGTTGACTGGATGGTGTGGTTGACTAAATGGTGTGGTTGGCTGGATGGTATGGTTGACTGGATGGTGTGGTTGACTGGATGGTGTGGTTGACTGGATGGTGTGGTTGACTGGATGGTGTGGTTGACTAGATGGTGTGGTTGACTGGATGGTGTGGTTGACTAGATGGTGTGGTTCACTGGATGGTGTGGTTGACTGGATGGTGTGGTTGACTAAATGGTGTGGTTGACTGGATGGTGTGGTTGACTAGATGGTGTGGTTGACTGGATGGTGTGGTTGACTGGATGGTGTGGTTGACTGGATGGTGTGGTTGACTAAATGGTGTGGTTGACTGGATGGTGTTTTTGACAAAATGGTGTGGTTGACTGGATGATATGGTTGACTGGATGGTGTGGTTGACTGGGTGGTGTGGTTGACTAGATGGTGTGGTTGACTAGATGGTGTGGTTGACTAGATGGTGTGGTTGACTGGATGGTGTGGTTGACTGGATGCTGTGGTTGACTGTATGGTGTGGTTGACTAAATGGTGTGGTTGACTGGATGGTGTGGTTGACTAGATGGTGTGGTTGACTAGATGGTGTGGTTGACTAGATGGTTTGGTTGACTAAATGGTGTGGTTGACTAAATGGTGTGGTTGACTGGATGGTGTGGTTGACTAGATGGTGTGGTTGACTAGATGGTGTGGTTGACTAGATGGTGTGGTTGACTGGATGGTGTGGTTGACTGGATGCTGTGGTTGACTGTATGGTGTGGTTGACTGGATGGTGTGGTAGACTAGATGGTGTGGTTGACTGGATGGTGTGGTTGACTAAATGGTGTGGTTGACTGGATGGTGTGGTTGACTGGATGGTGTGGTTGACTGGATGGTGTGGTTGACTGTATGGTGTGGTTGACTGGATGGTGTGGTTGACTAGATGGTGTGGTTGACTGGATGGTGTGGTTGACTAAATGGTGTGGTTGACTGGATGGTGTGGTTGACTAAATGGTGTGGTTGACTAAATGGTGTGGTTGACTAGATGGTGTGGTTGACTGGATGGTGTGGTTGACTGGATGGTGTGGTTGACTAAATGGTGTGGTTGGCTGGATGGTATGGTTGACTGGATGGTGTGGTTGACTGGATGGTGTGGTTGACTGGATGGTGTGGTTGACTGGATGGTGTGGTTGACTAGATGGTGTGGTTGACTGGATGGTGTGGTTGACTAAATGGTGTGGTTCACTGGATGGTGTGGTTGACTGGATGGTGTGGTTGACTAAATGGTGTGGTTGACTGGATGGTGTGGTTGACTAGATGGTGTGGTTGACTGGATGGTGTGGTTGACTGGATGGTGTGGTTGACTGGATAGTGTGGTTGACTAAATGGTGTGGTTGACTGGATGGTGTTTTTGACAAAATGGTGTGGTTGACTGGATGATGTGGTTGACTGGATGGTGTGGTTGACTGGGTGGTGTGGTTGACTAAATGGTGTGGTTGACTAGATGGTGTGGTTGACTAGATGGTGTGGTTGACTAAATGGTGTGGTTGACTAGATGGTGTGGTTGACTAGATGGTGTTTTTGACTAAATGGTGTGGTTGACTGGATGGTGTGGTTGACTGGATGTTGTGGTTGACTGGGTGGTGTGGTTGACTAAATGGTGTGGTTGACTAGATGGTGTGGTTGACTAGATGGTGTGGTTGACTAAATGGTGTGGTTGATTAGATGGTGTGGTTGACTAGATGGTGTGGTTGACTAAATGGTGTGGTTGACTAAATGGTGTGGTTGACTGGAGGGTGTGGTTAACTAGATGGTGTAGTTGACTAGATGGTGTGGTTGACTAGATGGTGTGGTTGACTGGATGGTGTGGTTGACTGGATGTTGTGGTTGACTGGGTGGTGTGGTTGACTAAATGGTGTGGTTGACTAGATGGTGTGGTTGACTAGATGGTGTGGTTGACTAAATGGTGTGGTTGACTAGATGGTGTGGTTGACTAGATGGTGTGGTTGACTAAATGGTGTGGTTGACTAGATGGTGTGGTTGACTAGATGGTGTTTTTGACTAAATGGTGTGGTTGACTGGATGGTGTGGTTGGCTGGATGTTGTGGTTGACTGGGTGGTGTGGTTGACTAAATGGTGTGGTTGACTAGATGGTGTGGTTGACTAGATGGTGTGGTTGACTAAATGGTGTGGTTGACTAGATGGTGTGGTTGACTAGATGGTGTGGTTGAGTAAATGGTGTGGTTGACTAAATGGTGTGGTTGACTGGAGGGTGTGGTTAACTAGATGGTGTAGTTGACGAGATGGTGTGGTTGACTAGATGGTGTGGTTGACTGGATGGTGTGGTTGACTGGATGCTGTGGTTGACTGTATGGTGTGGTTGACTGGATGGTGTGGTTGACTGGATGGTGTGGTTGACTAGATGGTGTGGTTGACTGGATGGTGTGGTTCACTAAATGGTGTGGTTGACTGGATGGTGTGGTTGACTTGGATGGTGTGGTTGACTGGGATGGTGTGGTTGACTGTATGGTGTGGTTGACTGGATGGTGTGGTTGACTGGATGGTGTGGTTGACTAGATGGTGTGGTTGACTGGATGGTGTGGTTGACTAAATGGTGTGGTTGACTGGATGGTGTGGTTGACTAAATGGTGTGGGTTGACTAAATGGTGTGGTTGACTAGATGGTGTGGTTGACTGGATGGTGTGGTTGACTGGATGGTGTGGTTGACTAAATGGTGTGGTTGGCTGGATGGTGTGGTTGACTGGATGGTGTGGTTGACTGGATGGTGTGGTTGACTGGATGGTGTGGTTGACTGGATGGTGTGGTTGACTGGATGGTGTGGTTGACTAGATGGTGTGGTTGACTGGATGGTGTGGTTGACTAAATGGTGTGGTTCACTGGATGGTGTGGTGTACTGGAGGGTGTGGTTGACTAAATGGTGTGGTTGACTGGATGGTGTGGTTGACTAGATGGTGTGGTTGACTGGATGGTGTGGTTGACTGGATGGGTGTGGTTGACTGGATGGTGTGGTTGACTAGATGGTGTGGTTGACTGGATGGTGTTTTTGACTAAATGGTGTGGTTGACTGGATGGTGTGGTTGACTGGATGGTGTGGTTGACTGGATGGTGTGGTTGACTAAATGGTGTGGTTGACTGGGTGGTGTGGTTGACTAAATGGTGTGGTTGACTAAATGGTGTGGTTGACTGGGTGGTGTGGTTGACTAAATGGTGTGGTTGACTAAATGGTGTGGTTGACTGGATGGTGTGGTTGACTAAATGGTGTGGTTGACTAAATGGTGTGGTTGACCTGGATGGTGTGGTTGAGTAGATGGTGTGGTTGACTGGATGGTGTGGTTGACTGGATGGTGTGGTTGACTGGATGGTGTGGTTGAGTAGATGGTGTGGGTTGACTGGATGGTGTGGTTGACTGGATGGTGTGGTTGACTGGATGGTGTGGTTGACTAAATGGGTGTGGTTGACTGGATGGTGTGGTTGACTAAATGGTGTGGTTGACTAAAATGGTGTGGTTGACTAAATGGTGTGGTTGGACTGGATGGTGTGGTTGACTGGATGGTGTGGTTGACAGGATGGTGTGGTTGACTGTGTGGTTGACTGGATGGTTGACTGGATGGTGTGGTTGACTGGATGGGGTGGTTGACTGGATGGTGTGTTTGACTGGATGGTGTGGTTTACTGGATGGTGTGGTTGACTAGATGTTGTGGTTGACTAAATGGTGTGGTTGACTAAATGGTGTGGTTGACTAAATGGTGTGGTTGACTGGATGGTGTGGTTGACTGGATGGTGTGGTGTACTGGATGGTGTGGTTGACTAAATGGTGTGGTTGACTGGATGGTGTGGTTGACTGGATGGTGTGGTTGACTAGATGGTGTGGTTGACTGGAGGTTGTGGTTGACTGGATGGTGTGGTTGACTAGATGGTGTGGTTGACTGGATGGTGTGGTTGACTAGATGGTGTGGTTGACTGGATGCTGTGGTTGACTGGATGGTGTGGTTGACTGGATGGTGTGGTTGACTAGATGGTGTGGTTGACTGGATGGTGTGGTTGACTAAATGGTGTGGTTGACTAAATGGTGTGGTTGACTGGATGGTGTGGTTGACTAGATGGTGTGGTTGACTGGATGGTGTGGTTGACTGGATGGTGTGGTTGACTGGATGGTGTGGTTGACTAAATGGTGTGGTTGACTGGATGGTGTGGTTGACTGGATGGTGTGGTTGACTGGATGGTGTGGGTTGACTAGATGGTGTGGTTGACTGGATGGTGTGGTTGACTGGATGGTGTGGTTGACTAGATGGTGTGGTTGACTGGATGGTGTGGTTGACTAAATGGTGTGGTTGACTGGATGGTGTGGTTGACTGGATGGTGTGGTTGACTGGATGGTATGGTTGACTAAATGGTGTGGTTGACTGTGTGGTTGACTGGATGGTGTGGTTGACTGGATGGTTGACTGGAATGTGTGGTTGACTGGATGGTTGACTGTGTGGTTGACTGGATGGTGTGGTTGACTAGATGGTGTGGTTGACTGGATGGTGTGGTTGACTAAATGGTGTGGTTGACTGGATGGTGTGGTTGACTGGATGGTGTGGTTGACTGGGATGGTGTGGGTTGACTGGATGGTGTGGTTGACTAGATCGTGTGGTTGACTGGATGGTGTGGTTGACTAGATGGTGTGGTTGACTGGATGGTGTGGTTGACTGGATGGTGTGGTTGACTGGATGGTGTGGTTGACTAGATGGTGTGGTTGACTGGATGGTGTGGTTGACTAAATGGTGTGGTTGACTGGATGGTGTGGTTGACTGGATGGTGTGGTTGACTGGATTGTGTGGTTGACTAAATGGTGTGGTTGGCTGGATGGTGTGGTTGACTGAGTGGTGTGGTTGACTGGATGGTGTGGTTGACTGGATGGTGTGGTTGACTGGATGGTGTGGTTGACTAAATGGTGTGGTTGACTGGATGGTGTGGTTGACTGGATGGTGTGGTTGACTAAATGGTGTGGTTGACTGGATGGTGTGGTTGACTAGATGGTGTGGTTGACTGGATGGTGTGGTTGACTGGATGGTGTGGTTGACTGGATGGTGTGGTTGACTAGATGGTGTGGTTGACTAAATGGTGTGGTTGACTAAATGGTGTGGTTGACTGGATGGTGTGGTTGACTGGATGGTGTGGTTGACTAGCTGGTGTGGTTGATTAGATGGTGTGGTTGACTGGATGGTGTGGTTGACTGGATGGTGTGGTTGACTAGATGGTGTGGTTGACTAGATGGTGTGGTTGACTGGATGGTGTGGTTGACTGGATGGTGTGGTTGACTAGATGGTGTGGTTGACTAAATGGTGTGGTTGACTAAATGGTGTGGTTGACTGGATGGTGTGGTTGACTGGATGGTGTGGTTGACTAGCTGGTGTGGTTGACTAGATGGTGTGGTTGACTGGATGGTGTGGTTGACTGGATGGTGTGGTTGACTAGATGGTGTGGTTGACTAGATGGTGTGGTTGACTGGATGGTGTGGTTGACTGGATTGTTTGGTTGACTAGATGGTGTGGTTGAATGGATGGTGTGGTTGACTGGATGGTGTGGTTGACTGGTGGTGTGGTTGACTAGATGGTGTGATTGACTAGATGGTGTGGTTGACTGGATGGTGTGGTTGACTGGATGGTGTGGTTGACTAGATGGTGTGGTTGACTAGATGGTGTGGTTGACTGGATGGTGTGGTTGACTGGATGGTGTGGTTGACTGGATGGTGTGGTTGACTGGATGGTGTGGTTGACTGGATGGTGTGGTTGACTGGATGGTTCACTGGATGGTGTGGTTGACTGGATGGGGTGGTTGACTAGATGGTGTGGTTGACTGGATGGTGTTTTTGACTAAATGGTGTGGTTGACTGGATGGTGTGGTTGACTGGATGGTGTGGTTGACTGGATGGTGTGGTTGACTAAATGGTGTGGTTGACTGGGTGGTGTGGTTGACTAAATGGTGTGGTTGACTAAATGGTGTGGTTGACTGGGTGGTGTGGTTGACTAAATGGTGTGGTTGACTAAATGGTGTGGTTGACTGGATGGTGTGGTTGACTAAATGGTGTGGTTGACTAAATGGTGTGGTTGACTGGATGGTGTGGTTGAGTAGATGGTGTGGTTGACTGGATGGTGTGGTTGACTGGATGGTGTGGTTGACTGGATGGTGTGGTTGACTAAATGGTGTGGTTGACTGGATGGTGTGGTTGACTAAATGGTGTGGTTGACTAAATGGTGTGGTTGACTAAATGGTGTGGTTGACTGGATGGTGTGGTTGACTGGATGGTGTGGTTGACAGGATGGTGTGGTTGACTGTGTGGTTGACTGGATGGTTGACTGGATGGTGTGGTTGACTGGATGGGGTGGTTGACTGGATGGTGTGTTTGACTGGATGGTGTGGTTTACTGGATGGTGTGGTTGACTAGATGTTGTGGTTGACTAAATGGTGTGGTTGACTAAATGGTGTGGTTGACTAAATGGTGTGGTTGACTGGATGGTGTGGTTGACTGGATGGTGTGGGGTGTACTGGATGGTGTGGTTGACTAAATGGTGTGGTTGACTGGATGGTGTGGTTGACTGGATGGTGTGGTTGACTAGATGGTGTGGTTGACTGGAGGTTGTGGTTGACTGGATGGTGTGGTTGACTAGATGGTGTGGTTGACTGGATGGTGTGGTTGACTAGATGGTGTGGTTGACTGGATGCTGTGGTTGACTGGATGGTGTGGTTGACTGGATGGTGTGGTTGACTAGATGGTGTGGTTGACTGGATGGTGTGGTTGACTAAATGGTGTGGTTGACTAAATGGTGTGGTTGACTGGATGGTGTGGTTGACTAGATGGTGTGGTTGACTGGATGGTGTGGTTGACTGGATGGTGTGGTTGACTGGATGGTGTGGTTGACTAAATGGTGTGGTTGACTGGATGGTGTGGTTGACTGGATGGTGTGGTTGACTGGATGGTGTGGTTGACTAGATGGTGTGGTTGACTGGATGGTGTGGTTGACTGGATGGTGTGGTTGACTAGATGGTGTGGTTGACTGGATGGTGTGGTTGACTAAATGGTGTGGTTGACTGGATGGTGTGGTTGACTGGATGGTGTGGTTGACTGGATGGTATGGTTGACTAAATGGTGTGGTTGACTGTGTGGTTGACTGGATGGTGTGGTTGACTGGATGGTTGACTGGAATGTGTGGTTGACTGGATGGTTGACTGTGTGGTTGACTGGATGGTGTGGTTGACTAGATGGTGTGGTTGACTGGATGGTGTGGTTGACTAAATGGTGTGGTTGACTGGATGGTGTGGTTGACTGGATGGTTGTGGTTGACTGGATGGTGTGGTTGACTGGATGGTGTGGTTGACTAGATCGTGTGGTTGACTGGATGGTGTGGTTGACTAGATGGTGTGGTTGACTGGATGGTGTGGTTGACTGGATGGTGTGGTTGACTGGATGGTGTGGTTGACTAGATGGTGTGGTTGACTGGATGGTGTGGTTGACTAAATGGTGTGGTTGACTGGATGGTGTGGTTGACTGGATGGTGTGGTTGACTGGATTGTGTGGTTGACTAAATGGTGTGGTTGGCTGGATGGTGTGGTTGACTGAGTGGTGTGGTTGACTGGATGGTGTGGTTGACTGGATGGTGTGGTTGACTGGATGGTGTGGTTGACTAAATGGTGTGGTTGACTGGATGGTGTGGTTGACTGGATGGTGTGGTTGACTAAATGGTGTGGTTGACTGGATGGTGTGGTTGACTAGATGGTGTGGTTGACTGGATGGTGTGGTTGACTGGATGGTGTGGTTTGACTGGATGGTGTGGTTGACTAGATGGTGTGGTTGACTAAATGGTGTGGTTGACTAAATGGTGTGGTTGACTGGATGGTGTGGTTGACTGGATGGTGTGGTTGACTAGCTGGTGTGGTTGATTAGATGGTGTGGTTGACTGGATGGTGTGGTTGACTGGATGGTGTGGTTGACTAGATGGTGTGGTTGACTAGATGGTGTGGTTGACTGGATGGTGTGGTTGACTGGATGGTGTGGTTGACTAGATGGTGTGGTTGACTAAATGGTGTGGTTGACTAAATGGTGTGGTTGACTGGATGGTGTGGTTGACTGGATGGTGTGGTTGACTAGCTGGTGTGGTTGACTAGATGGTGTGGTTGACTGGATGGTGTGGTTGACTGGATGGTGTGGTTGACTAGATGGTGTGGTTGACTAGATGGTGTGGTTGACTGGATGGTGTGGTTGACTGGATTGTTTGGTTGACTAGATGGTGTGGTTGAATGGATGGTGTGGTTGACTGGATGGTGTGGTTGACTGGTGGTGTGGTTGACTAGATGGTGTGATTGACTAGATGGTGTGGTTGACTGGATGGTGTGGTTGACTGGATGGTGTGGTTGACTAGATGGTGTGGTTGACTAGATGGTGTGGTTGACTGGATGGTGTGGTTGACTGGATGGTGTGGTTGACTGGATGGTGTGGTTGACTGGATGGTGTGGTTGACTGGATGGTGTGGTTGACTGGATGGTTCACTGGATGGTGTGGTTGACTGGATGGGGTGGTTGACTGTGTGGTTGATTGGATGGTGTGGTTGACTGGATGGTTGACTGGAATGTGTGGTTGACTGTATGGTTGACTGTGTGGTTGACTGGATGGTGTGGTTGACTGAATGGTGTGGTTGACTGGTTGTGTGGTTGACTGGATGGTGTGGTTGACTGGATGGTGTGGTTGACTGGATGGTGTGGTTGACTGGAATGTGTGGTTGACTGGATGGTTGACTGGATGGTTGACTGTTTGGTTGACTGGAAAGTGTGGTTGACTGTGTGTGTTGGGTCTCTAACTCCTCCTACAAGGAGGCGTGTTATCTCCTGCTGTGTGTTGGGTCTCTAACTCCTCCTACAAGGAGGCGTGTTATCTCCTGCTGTGTGTTGGGTCTCTAACTCCTCCTACAAGGAGGCGTGTTATCTCCTGCTCTGTGTCGGGTCTCTCACTCCTCCTACAAGGAGGCGTGTTATCTCCTGCTGTGTGTTGGGTCTCTAACTCCTCCTACAAGGAGGCGTGTTATCTCCTGCTGTGTGTTGGGTCTCTAACTCCTCCTACAAGGAGGCGTGTTATCTCCTGCTGTGTGTTGGGTCTCTAACTCCTCCTACAAGGAGGCGTGTTATCTCCTGCTCTGTGTTGGGTTTCTCACTCCTCCCACAAGGAGGCGTGTTATCTCCTGCTGTGTGTTGGGTCTCTAACTCCTCCTACAAGGAGGCCTGTTATCTCCTGCTCTGTGTTGGGTCTCTAACTCCTCCTACAAGGAGGCGTGTTATCTCCTGCTGTGTGTTGGGTTCTTATAGATAATACATGAGGAAGCTAAGACGGAGACACGGAGGCTTTCAACCGTACTGATTTAATATCCTCTCCATAGCGTCCGCAACGCAGCCTCACAGACCGTTAGATATACACCGTGCCTTGCTCCACTGTCGTTCAGACGATGTAACCCAAATGGCACCCTGCTCCCAACATAGGTCACTGAATTAGTCAAACGATGTGCCCTATATATAGAGGATAGGGTGCAATTTGGAACATACAGACCTCTCTGTCTGTTTAAACGTCATCGAGTTAAATGTAGTTACTTCTCCGTTCTATTCATCCAATAACACAGGAGTCCTGTCTATCTTCTGTCACCATAAACACAAGTCCTCAACTGGCAGCTTCATTACATAGTGCCCTGCAAAACACCGCTCTCAACGTCAACAGTGAAGAGGCGACTCCGGGATGCTGGCCTTCTAGGCAGAGTTCCTCTGTCCAGTCTCAACATCAACAGTGAAGAGGCGACTCCGGGATGCTGGCCTTCTAGGCAGAGTTCCTCTGTCCAGTCTCAACGTCAACAGTGAAGAGGCAACTCCGGGATGTTGGCCTTCTAGGCAGAGTTCCTCTGTCCAGTCTCAACGTCAACAGTGAAGAGGCAACTCCAGGATGCTGGCCTTCTAGGCAGAGTTTCTCTGTCCAGTCTCAACGTCAACAGTGAAGAGGCGACTCCGAGATGCTGGCCTTCTAGGCAGAGGTCCTCTGTCCAGTCTCAACGTCAACAGTGAAGAGGCAACTACGGGATGCTGGCCTTCTAGGCAGAGTTCCTCTGTCCAGTCTCAACGTCAACAGTGAAGAGGCGACTCTGAGATGCTGGCCTTCTAGGCAGAGTTCCTCTGTCCAGTCTCAACGTCAACGGTGAAGAGGCGACTCTGAGATGCTGGCCTTCTAGGCAGAGTTCCTCTGTCCAGTCTCAACGTCAACAGTGAAGAGGCGACTCCGGGATGCTGGCCTTCTAGGCAGAGTTCCTCTGTCCAGTCTCAACGTCAACAATGAAGAGGCGACTCCGGGATGCTGTCCTTCTAGGCAGAGTTCCTCTGTCCAGTCTCAACGTCAACAGTGAAGAGGCGACTCCGAGATGCTGGCCTTCTAGGCAGAGTTCCTCTGTCCAGTCTCAACGTCAACAGTGAAGAGGCGACTCCGGGATGCTGGCCTTCTAGGCAGAGTTCCTCTGTCCAGTCTCAACGTCAACAGTGAAGAGGCGACTCCGGGATGCTTGGCCTTTCTAAGTGACCCCAAATTGTTGAACGGTAGTGTAGGTAGAGTGACCAGGCAAAGATAATGAACAGAGAGTAGCAGGGTCCAATGAAAATAGTCTGGGTATCCTTTTAATTAGCTGTTCAGCAGTCTTATGGCTTGGGAGGGTAGAAGCCTTTTCTCCGGTACCGCTTGCCGTGCGGTAGCACTGAAAACAGTCTATGACTGGGGTGGCTGGAGTCTTTGGAAATTTTTAGGGTCTTCCTCTGACACCGCCTGGTATAGAAGTCCTGGATGGCAGGAAGCTTGGCCCCAGTGATGTACTGGCCCAATACCCTCTGTAGTGCCTTGCGGTCGGAGGCCGAGCAGTTTCAATACGAGGCGGTGATGCAACCAGCCAGGATGCTCTCGATGGTGCAGCTGTAGAACTTTTTGAGGATCTGAGGACACATGCCAAATCTTTTCAGTGTCCTGAGTGGGAATAGATGTTGTCTTGCCCTCTTCATGACTGTCAGCTGAGCTGATCTTTAGGAGATAACAGAGGAGGAGGAGGAGGAGGAGGGAGAGAGCAGTGTCTCAGATAACATTACAGAGGGAAGCAAAGGGGAAATGGGGAGACAGGGGGGAGACAGGACGAGACGGGGAGGCAGGGGGAGACAGGACGAGGCGGGGAGGCAGGGGGAGACAGGACGAGACGGGGAGGCAGGGGGGAGACAGGACAAGACGGGGAGACGGGGGCAGTCAGGGGCAGTCAGGGGGAGTCAGGGGGAGTCACGGGGAGTCAGAGGGAGTCAGAGGGAGTCAGAGGGAGACAGGGGGAGACAGGGGGAGTCAGGGGAGACAGGGGGAGTCAAGGGGAGTCAGAGGGAGACAGGGGGAGACAGGGGGAGTCAGGGGGAGTCAGAGGGAGACAGGGGGAGACAGGGGGAGTCAGGGGGAGTCAGAGGGAGACAGGGGGAGACGGGGCAGTCAGGGGGAGTCAGAGGGAGACAGAGGGAGGGGACAAACACAGGGGGAGTTCCTTGATCAGTGTTCCACCACCAGCGTGGGCTGCGGAGCACGCTGCCTATTCAAATCTACTCAGCAGGGGTCCAAGGACGGGCTTTATCTGATTGAGGGAAAAAAAACTGAACACCAGCCTTGTTACGGATCAGAGAGGGCTGGGGGAAAAACAGCCAAACACAATACTGACTATACCATCACATAGTGTTATCTATACCATCACATAGTGTTGGTAACATGGTAACAGGATATTATACCCACTAACATGGTAACAGGATATTACACCCACTAACATGGTAACAGGATATTATACCCACTAACATGGTAACAGGATATTAGATATTATATTACTGCAGCTGAGTTTTTGTGCTAGAACCTATAACATACATTCGTTAGAAGTTTTGTTCTCTCTGTTCCGTGTCGTCTCAAGTGCTCGAGGATAAACAGTGACCTCGTCACCTAGCGTTCCATGGTTACAGGTCATCAACTTCCTCAGGAAAAAAAATCATTCTGTGTTTACTTATAGAATGTACGGTATGCATAATGCTAATCAGTTCTCCACGTTTTCCATAGAATGGTATTGAGACGTAGTTTCCCAAGAACAGACAGTATAAAGACGCAGTATAGTCACACACAGTAAGTCAGGAATAGAACCAATTAGTGAGTCTCGTAACAATAGCTACAGGCAGTTACAGTACACTACAAATTCTGGCTGTAACAAAGGCGGTTCACGTCACAGCACTGAACAAACAAGATGCTGTAGAGACGTTCAGAACAAACAATTAAATGTCTATTTTTTAAATAACATCCTTATGAACTCCTAAATTACAGAATGAATAGCCTAACGTATAAGAGAACAAAACAAATGCAAATCAAATCTACTTTTATTTCTCACATACGTAGACCTTACCATCAAATGCTTGTTCACTATCCATTTACTATCCATTCACTATCCATTCACTATCCATTCACTATCCATTCACTATCCATTCACTATCCATTCACTATCCCTTCACTATCCATTCACTATCCATTCACTATCCCTTCACTATCCATTCACTATCCATTCACTATCCATTCACTATCCCTTCACTATCCATTCACTATCCATTCACTATCCATTCACTATCCATTCACTATCCATTCACTATCCATTCACTACAATGTCGAGTTTAAACATACAAATTACATAGAAGCATAAAAGGAATAAAAGGCAAGTAGAATGGAGCTCTAAACAGGAAGAACAAGATCAATGTGGAGCTCTAAACAGGAAGAACAAGATCAATGTGGAGCTCTAAACAGGAAGAACAAGATCAATGTGGAGCAAATTACAGGGAGTACCAGATCAATGTGGAGCTATAAACAGGAAGTACCAGATCAATGTGGAGCTATATACAGGGAGTACCAGTACCAGATCCATGTGGAGCTATATACAGGGAGTACCAGTACCAGATCAATGTGGAGCTATATACAGGAAGTACCAATTCAATGCGGCACTATATACAGGGAGTACCAGTACCAGATCAATGTGGAGCTATATATAGGTAGTACCAGTACCAGATCAATGTGGAGCTATATACAGGAAGTACCAGATCAATGTGGAGCTATATATAGGTAGTACCAGTACCAGATCAATGTGGAGCTATATACAGGAAGTACCAGATCAATGTGGAGCTATATATAGGTAGTACCAGTACCAGATCAATGTGGAGCTATATATAGGTAGTACCAGTACCAGATCAATGTGGAGCTATATACAGGAAGTACCAGTACCAGATCAATTGGAGTTATATACAGGAAGAAACAGATCAATGTGGAGCTATATACAGGAAGTACCAGATCAATGTGGAGCTATATACAGGGAGTACCAGTACCAGATCAATGTGGAGCTATATACAGGAAGTACCAGATCAATGTGGAGCTATATATAGGTAGTACCAGTACCAGATCAATGTGGAGCTATATACAGGAAGTACCAGATCAATGTGGAGCTATATATAGGTAGTACCAGTACCAGATCAATGTGGAGCTATATATAGGTAGTACCAGTACCAGATCAATGTGGAGCTATATACAGGAAGTACCAGTACCAGATCAATTGGAGTTATATACAGGAAGAAACAGATCAATGTGGAGCTATATACAGGAAGTACCAGATCAATGTGGAGCTATATACAGGGAGTACCAGTACCAGATCAATGTGGAGCTATATACAGGAAGTACCAGATCAATGCGGCACTATATACCGGGAGTACCAGTAGCAGATCAATGTGGAGCTATATACAGGAAGTACCAGATCACTGTGGAGCAAAATACAGGAAGTACCAGATCAATGTGGAACTATATACAGGAAGTACCAGATCACTGTGGAGCAAAATACAGGGAGTACCAGATCAATGTGGAGCTATAAACAGGAAGTACCAGATCAATGTGGAGCTATATACGGGAAGTACCAGTACCAAATCAATGTGGAGCTATAAACAGGAAGTACCAGATCAGTGTGGAGCTATATACAGGAAGTACCAGTACAAGATCAATGTGGAGCTATATACAGGAAGAACCAGATCAATGTGGAGCTATAAACAGGAAGAACCAGATCAATGTGGAGCTATATACAGGAAGTACCAGATCAATGTGGAGCTATATACAGGAAGTACGAAATCATTGTGGAGCTATAAACAGGAAGTACCAGTACCAGATCACTGTGGAGCAAAATACAGGGAGTACCAGATCAATGTGGAACTATAAACAGGAAGTACCAGTACCAGAGCAATGTGGAGCTATAAACAGGAAGTACCAGTACCAGATCACTGTGGAGCAAAATACAGGGAGTACCAGATCAATGTGGAGCTATAGGAAGTACCAGATCAATTTGGAGCTATAAACAGGAAGTACCAGTACCAGATCACTGTGGAGCAAAATACAGGGAGTACCAGATCAATGTGGAGCTATAAACAGGAAGTACCAGATCAATGTGGCGCTATATACAGGGAGTACCAGTACCAGATCCATGTGGAGCTATATACAGGGAGTACCAGTACCAGATCAATGTGGAGCTATATACAGGAAGTACCAGATCAATGCGGCACTATATACCGGGAGTACCAGTACCAGATCAATGTGGAGCTATATACAGGAAGTACCAGATCAATGTGGAGCTATATACAGGTAGTACCAGTACCAGATCAATGTGGAGCTATATACAGGAAGTACCAGTACCAGATCAATTGGAGCTATATACAGGAAGAACCAGATCAATGTGGAGCTATATACAGGAAGTACCAGATCAATGTGGAGCTATATACAGGAAGTACCAGTACCAAATCAATGTGGAGCTATATACAGGAAGAACCAGATCAATGTGGAGCTATATACAGGGAGTACCAGTACCAGATCAATGTGGAGCTATATACAGGAAGTACCAGTACCAGATCAATGTGGAGCTATATACAGGAAGTACCAGATCAATGTGGAGCTATATACAGGAAGTACCAGATCACTGTGGAGCAAAATACAGGGAGTACCAGATCAATGTGGAGCTATAAACAGGAAGTACCAGATCAATGTGGAGCTATATACAGGGAGTACCAGTACCAGATCCATGTGGAGCTATATACAGGGAGTACCAGTACCAGATCAATGTGGAGCTATATACAGGAAGTACCAGATCAATGTGGCGCTATATACAGGAATTACCAGAACAATGTGGAGCTATATACAGGAAGTACCAGTACCAAATCAATGTGGAGCTATATACAGGGAGTACCAGTACCAGATCAATGTGGAGTTATATACAGGGAGTACCAGTACCAGATCAATGTGGAGCTATATACAGGAAGTACCAGTACCAGATCAATGTGGAGCTATATACAGGGAGTACCAGTACCAGATCAATGTGGAGCTATATACAGGAAGTACCAGTACCAGATCAATGTGGAGCTATATACAGGGAGTACCAGATCAATGTGGAGCTATATACAGGAAGTACCAGAAAAACGCGGCACTATATACAGGGAGTACCAGATCAATGTGGAGCTATATACAGGGAGTACCAGTACCAGATCAATGTGGAGTTATATACAGGGAGTACCAGTACCAGATCAATGTGGAGCTATATACAGGGAGTACCAGTACCAGATCAATGTGGAGTTATATACAGGGAGTACCAGTACCAGATCAATGTGGAGCTATATACAGGAAGTACCAGTACCAGATCAATGTGGAGCTATATACAGGGAGTACCAGTACCAGATCAATGTGGAGCTATATACAGGAAGTACCAGTACCAGATCAATGTGGAGCTATATACAGGGAGTACCAGATCAATGTGGAGCTATATACAGGAAGTACCAGTACCAGATCAATGTGGAGCTATATACAGGAAGTACCAGATCAATGCGGCACTATATACCGGGAGTACCAGTACCAGATCAATGTGGAGCTATATACAGGAAGTACCAGATCACTGTGGAGCAAAATACAGGAAGTACCAGATCAATGTGGAACTATATACAGGAAGTACCAGATCACTGTGGAGCAAAATACAGGGAGTACCAGATCAATGTGGAGCTATAAACAGGAAGTACCAGATCAATGTGGAGCTATATACGGGAAGTACCAGTACCAAATCAATGTGGAGCTATAAACAGGAAGTACCAGATCAGTGTGGAGCTATATACAGGAAGTACCAGTACAAGATCAATGTGGAGCTATATACAGGAAGAACCAGATCAATGTGGAGCTATAAACAGGAAGAACCAGATCAATGTGGAGCTATATACAGGAAGTACCAGATCAATGTGGAGCTATATACAGGAAGTACGAAATCATTGTGGAGCTATAAACAGGAAGTACCAGTACCAGATCACTGTGGAGCAAAATACAGGGAGTACCAGATCAATGTGGAACTATAAACAGGAAGTACCAGTACCAGAGCAATGTGGAGCTATAAACAGGAAGTACCAGTACCAGATCACTGTGGAGCAAAATACAGGGAGTACCAGATCAATGTGGAGCTATAGGAAGTACCAGATCAATTTGGAGCTATAAACAGGAAGTACCAGTACCAGATCACTGTGGAGCAAAATACAGGGAGTACCAGATCAATGTGGAGCTATAAACAGGAAGTACCAGATCAATGTGGCGCTATATACAGGGAGTACCAGTACCAGATCCATGTGGAGCTATATACAGGGAGTACCAGTACCAGATCAATGTGGAGCTATATACAGGAAGTACCAGATCAATGCGGCACTATATACCGGGAGTACCAGTACCAGATCAATGTGGAGCTATATACAGGAAGTACCAGATCAATGTGGAGCTATATACAGGTAGTACCAGTACCAGATCAATGTGGAGCTATATACAGGAAGTACCAGTACCAGATCAATTGGAGCTATATACAGGAAGAACCAGATCAATGTGGAGCTATATACAGGAAGTACCAGATCAATGTGGAGCTATATACAGGAAGTACCAGTACCAAATCAATGTGGAGCTATATACAGGAAGAACCAGATCAATGTGGAGCTATATACAGGGAGTACCAGTACCAGATCAATGTGGAGCTATATACAGGAAGTACCAGTACCAGATCAATGTGGAGCTATATACAGGAAGTACCAGATCAATGTGGAGCTATATACAGGAAGTACGAAATCATTGTGGAGCTATAAACAGGAAGTACCAGTACCAGATCACTGTGGAGCAAAATACAGGGAGTACCAGATCAATGTGGAACTATAAACAGGAAGTACCAGTACCAGAGCAATGTGGAGCTATAAACAGGAAGTACCAGTACCAGATCACTGTGGAGCAAAATACAGGGAGTACCAGATCAATGTGGAGCTATAGGAAGTACCAGATCAATTTGGAGCTATAAACAGGAAGTACCAGTACCAGATCACTGTGGAGCAAAATACAGGGAGTACCAGATCAATGTGGAGCTATAAACAGGAAGTACCAGATCAATGTGGCGCTATATACAGGGAGTACCAGTACCAGATCCATGTGGAGCTATATACAGGGAGTACCAGTACCAGATCAATGTGGAGCTATATACAGGAAGTACCAGATCAATGCGGCACTATATACCGGGAGTACCAGTACCAGATCAATGTGGAGCTATATACAGGAAGTACCAGATCAATGTGGAGCTATATACAGGTAGTACCAGTACCAGATCAATGTGGAGCTATATACAGGAAGTACCAGTACCAGATCAATTGGAGCTATATACAGGAAGAACCAGATCAATGTGGAGCTATATACAGGAAGTACCAGATCAATGTGGAGCTATATACAGGAAGTACCAGTACCAAATCAATGTGGAGCTATATACAGGAAGAACCAGATCAATGTGGAGCTATATACAGGGAGTACCAGTACCAGATCAATGTGGAGCTATATACAGGAAGTACCAGTACCAGATCAATGTGGAGCTATATACAGGAAGTACCAGATCAATGTGGAGCTATATACAGGAAGTACCAGATCACTGTGGAGCAAAATACAGGGAGTACCAGATCAATGTGGAGCTATAAACAGGAAGTACCAGATCAATGTGGAGCTATATACAGGGAGTACCAGTACCAGATCCATGTGGAGCTATATACAGGGAGTACCAGTACCAGATCAATGTGGAGCTATATACAGGAAGTACCAGATCAATGTGGCGCTATATACAGGAATTACCAGAACAATGTGGAGCTATATACAGGAAGTACCAGTACCAAATCAATGTGGAGCTATATACAGGGAGTACCAGTACCAGATCAATGTGGAGTTATATACAGGGAGTACCAGTACCAGATCAATGTGGAGCTATATACAGGAAGTACCAGTACCAGATCAATGTGGAGCTATATACAGGGAGTACCAGTACCAGATCAATGTGGAGCTATATACAGGAAGTACCAGTACCAGATCAATGTGGAGCTATATACAGGGAGTACCAGATCAATGTGGAGCTATATACAGGAAGTACCAGAAAAACGCGGCACTATATACAGGGAGTACCAGATCAATGTGGAGCTATATACAGGGAGTACCAGTACCAGATCAATGTGGAGTTATATACAGGGAGTACCAGTACCAGATCAATGTGGAGCTATATACAGGAAGTACCAGATCAATGTGGAGCTATATACAGGGAGTACCAGTACCAGATCAATGTGGAGTTATATACAGGGAGTACCAGTACCAGATCAATGTGGAGCTATATACAGGAAGTACCAGTACCAAATCAATGTGGAGCTATATACAGGGAGTACCAGTACCAGATCAATGTGGAGTTATATACAGGGAGTACCAGTACCAGATCAATGTGGAGCTATATACAGGAAGTACCAGTACCAGATCAATGTGGAGCTATATACAGGGAGTACCAGTACCAGATCAATGTGGAGCTATATACAGGAAGTACCAGTACCAGATCAATGTGGAGCTATATACAGGGAGTACCAGTACCAGATCAATGTGGAGCTATATACAGGAAGTACCAGTACCAGATCAATGTGGAGCTATATACAGGGAGTACCAGATCAATGTGGAGCTATATACAGGAAGTACCAGAAAAACGCGGCACTATATACAGGGAGTACCAGATCAATGTGGAGCTATATACAGGAAGTACCAGATCAATGTGGAGCTATATACAGGAAGTACCAGATCAATGTGGAGCTATATACAGGAAGTACCAGATCAATGTGGAGCTATTTACAGGGAGTACCAGTACCAGATCAATGTGGAGCTACATACAGGAAGTACCAGATCAATGTGGAGCTATATACAGGGAGTACCAGTACCAGATCAATGTGGAGTTATATACAGGGAGTACCAGTACCAGATCAATGTGGAGCTACATACAGGAAGTACCAGATCAATGTGGAGCTATATACAGGGAGTACCAGTACCAGATCAATGTGGAGCTATATACAGGAAGTACCAGTACCAGATCAATGTGGAGTATATACAGGGAGTACCAGATCAATGTGGAGCTATATACAGGAAGTACCAGAAAAACGCGGCACTATATACAGGGAGTACCAGATCAATGTGGAGCTATATACAGGAAGTACCAGATCAATGTGGAGCTATATACAGGAAGTACCAGATCAATGTGGAGCTATATACAGGAAGTACCAGATCAATGTGGAGCTATTTACAGGGAGTACCAGTACCAGATCAATGTGGAGCTACATACAGGAAGTACCAGATCAATGTGGAGCTATATACAGGGAGTACCAGATCAATGTGGAGCTATATACAGGAAGTACCAGATCAATATGGAGCTATATACAGGAAGTACCAGCTCAATGTGGAGCTATGTACAGGAAGTACCAGATCCATGTGTAGAGTTACAAGCATCTACAATGCAATGCTGTCATTTCACACCACATCTCTGTAAACTCTGTCCCCTTCATCGTGGAGTTTTTTTTTTTCAAGTTTCATTGTGACTCAGGTATTCCTGGCAGACACCTGCCCCCTATTGGCCTAGAGGTGAATAGCTCTGACAGAAAACAGGGTTAATAGCTGCACACGTACACTAGAAGCGCTAACTATGAGGAGGAGGAGGAGGAGGAGGAGGAGGAGGAGGAGGAGGGAGACCTTAGGGGAAGTGGGTTAATAGGTATAGATAATAAGAAAACCAACAGCGGTCAGACATTTTACAACACAATTGTCTCTGGGAACCTCTGGCCACTGGTTGTGTTGTTGTGTCTGTAAACGATAATGTCTGCAATGATAATATTTGTCATGATAATTACAACACTGGCGGTGGTCGACAACAGGACTCAGGAATCCACAGAGTGTTGTTGGAAATAAAGGTTATTATAACAGAAGCTAAATAACTACTCAGCGTCAAACTCCAGATCATTAAGATGCTGTTCTGAGGCTGAGCCTCTACGGACATGCGGATTAGAGGATGGTTACAGATGTGATGAACATAATGTGGGTGGATAAGGTGGGTAGATAATGTGGGTGGAGAATGTGGGTGGATAATGTAGGTGGATAATGTGGGTGGATAATGTGTGCGGATAATTTGGGTTGATAATGTGGGTGGATAATGTGTGCGGCGAATGTGGGTAGATAATGTGGATGGGTAATGTGGGTGGATAATGTGGGTAGATAATGTGGGTAGATAATGTGGGTGGATAATCTGTAACCATTAGAGGATGGTTACAGATGTGATGAACATAATGTGTGTGGGTAATGTGGGGGGATAATGTGGGGGGATAATGTGGGTGGATAATGTGGGTGGGTAATGTGTGTGGATGATGTGGGTAGATAATGTAGGCAGATATTGTGGGTGTATAATGTGGGCGGATAATGTGGATGGATAGTGTGGGTGGATAATGTTGGTAGATAATGTGAGTAGATAATGTGGGTATATAATGTGGGCGGATAATGTGGGTGGATCATGTGGATAGATCATGTGGGTGGATAATGTGGTTAGATGATGTGGGTATCTAATGGGGGTGGATAATGTGGGTGGATCATGTGGATAGATCATGTGGGTGGATAATGTGGTTAGATGATGTGGGTATCTAATGGGGGTGGATAATGTGAGTGGATAATGTGGGTAGATAATGTGGGTGGATAATATGGTGGATAATGTGGGTAGACAACGTGGGTGGATACTGTGGGTGGATACTGTGGGTAGACAACGTGGGTGGATAATGTGGGTGGATAATGTGGGTGGATAATGTGGGGGGATAATGTGGGTTACTTCACATTTAGAAACTAAAATAACTCTGGAGCATTTTTTTTAGATGTGGAAAGAAAGGGAGGGATACGACACACAGACAGACACATGCTCACTCACTCACTCACTCACTCACACATACACACACACACACACACACAGACAGACACACGCTCACTCACTCACACATACACACACACACAGACAGACACACGATCACTCACTCACACACACATACACACACAGACACAAACACAAACACACACACACGCACACATACACACATACACACACACACGCGCGCGCGACACAACCTGAATTTCTCTTGCTGAGGAAAAAATCTATCTATCAGTGGAGAAGGCCTAGTAAATTAGAGTGTCAAAACAGCCTCATGCGCCGTTGACATACTAATTTACTGTTTCTTCCTGTGAGGAGAGGTCAGTATGGCTTATTGATGAGGCCTGCGGGAGATAGTGTGTGTGTGTGTGTGTGTGTGTGTGTGTGTGTGTGTGTGTGTGTGTGTGTGTGTGTGTGTGTGTGTGTGTGTGTGTGTGTGTGTGTTCTATACACTGAGTGTACAAAACATTAAGAACACCTCCCTACTATTGTGAACAGCCTCAATTCGTTGGAACATGGACTCTACAAGGTGTCGAAAGCATTCCACATCGATGCTGGCCCATGTTGACTCCAATGCTTCCCAGAGTTGTGTCAAGGATCAGGAAGGATGGGTCGGTAAGGATCAGGAGTGGCAGGGAAGGGGAAGGCGGGGTGGGGAAGGAGGGGTGGGGTGGGGAAGGATCAGGAGTGGTAGGGAAGGGGGAGGAGGGGTGGGGAAGGATCAGGAGTGGTAGGGAAGGGGGAGGAGGGGTGGGGAAGGGGAGGGAGGGGTGGGGAAGGATCAGGAGTGGTAGGGAAGGGGGAGGAGGGGTGGGGAAGGATCAGGAGTGGTAGGGAAGGGGGAGGAGGGGTGGGCAAGGGGAAGGAGGGGTGGGGAAGGATCAGGAGTGGTAGGGAAGGGGGAGGAGGGGGAGGAGGGGTGGGGAAGGGGAAGGAGAGGTAGGGAAGGATCAGGAGTGGTAGGGAAGGGGGAGGAGGGGTGGGGAAGGGGAAGGAGGGGTAGGGAAGGGGGAGGAGGGGTGGGGAAGGATCAGGAGTGGTAGGGAAGGGGGAGGAGGGGTGGGGAATGATCAGGAGTGGTAGGGCGTGGGGAAGGAGGGGTGGGGAAGGGAAAGGAGGGGTGGGGAAGGATCAGGAGGGGCGGGAAGGGGGAGGAGGCATTTTTTTTCAGGCTCATGGGAAAATATGAATGACTTCTTTAATTCGATTCTCTCTCTCTCTCTCTCTCACCTCTCATTTGAGGCCTGAGAGAGATAAAGAGCAACTATCTCCTGTGGCTGCTAATCTATCTGCTAATCTATGTGCTAATCCATATGCTAATCCATTTGCTATCCCATCTGCTAATTTATCTGCTTGTCTATCTATCTGCGAATATATCTATCTGCTTGTCTATCTATCTGCGAATATATCTATCTGCTAATCTCCCATTTCAAAACCGATAACAGCCCATAGTGTAACTGTGTCTCGATGTGTGTCCCTGGCAACAGGCTAAGGCACCAGCTATCTCCACTACCTACCACCAGCTATCTCCACTACCTACCACCAGCTATCTCCACTACCTACCACCAGCTATCTCCACTACCTACCACCAGCTATCTCCACTGCCTACCACCAGCTATCTCCACTACCTACCACCAGCTATCTCCACTACCTACCACTAGCTATCACAAGCTATCTCCACTACCTACCACTAGCTATCACTAGCTATCTCTGCTACCTACCACTAGCTATCACAAGCTATCTCCATGACCTACCACTAGCTATCACTAGCTATCCCCACTGCCTACCACTAGCTATCAGAAGCTATCTCCATGACCTACCACTACCTATCACTAGCTATCTCCACTACCGACCACTAGCTATCACTAGCTATCTCCACTAACTACCACTAGCTATCTCCACTACCTACCACTAGCTTTCACTAGCTATTTCCACTACCTACCACTAGCTATCTCCACTACCTACCACTAGCTATCACTAGCTCACTCCACAACCTACCACTACCTATCACTAGCTAACTCCACTACCTACCACTAGCTATCACTAGCTATCTCCACTACCTACCACTAGCTTTCACTAGCTATCTCCACTACCTACCACTACCTATCACTAGCTAACTCCACTACCTACCACTAGCTATCACTAGCTATCTCCACTAACTACCACTAGCTATCTCCACTAACTACCACTAGCTATCACTAGCTATCTCCACTACCTACCACTAGCTATCACTAGCTATCTCCACTACCTACCACTAGCTATCACTAGCTATCTCTTTGGCATTTCCTTTCCTTACCACCAGTTAACTCCACACAGACCCATACCAGGCCAGGTTTTCCTCCAGAGAGCCTTTCCATTTTCATTCTTATCATTTATTTAGCTCCGATAGTCCACTGTGTAACACTTGCCACTGTTTTCCAGGGAGTCCTGGGATACGCTCTGGGAGCCAGACACTGAGGTAATGAGCTCAGGACCCCACAGCCCACAGCCTGCCAACAGCAGAGCTCCAGAGACCTGTCCAGCAGGGAGCAACACCCCCTGCTTAGCCCAGGTAATTGGATCTGAGTCTGTAGTCTGAGTCTGTAGCAGTAAGTGGAGGTAGGTGGAGGTAGGGCCTGCCAGCCTGAGGGTCTGTAGCAGTAGGTGGAGGTAAGGCCTGCCAGCCTGGGGGTCTATAGCAGTAGGTGGAGGTAGGTGGAGGTAAGGCCTGCCAGCCTGGGGGTCTGTAGCAGTAGGTGGAGGTAAGGCCTGCCAGCCTGGGGGTCTATAGCAGTAGGTGGAGGTAAGGCCTGCCTGCCTGGGGGTCTGTAGCAGTAGGTGGAGGTAAGGCCTGCCTGCCTGGGGGTCTGTAGCAGTAGTGAAAAGGGGAACAGGGGCATAGTGGGTTGTCCTGAGTACATTAGGGAAGAGGGGCATAGTGGGTTGTCCTGAGTACGTTAGGGAAGAGGGGCATAGTGGGGTGTCCTGAGTACGTTAGGGAAGAGGGGTATAGTGGTGTGTCCTGAGTACTTTAGGGAAGAGGGGTATAGAGGGTGTCCTGAGTACGTTAGGGTAGAGGGGCATAGTGGGTGTCCTGAGTACGTTAGGGAAGAGGGGTATAGAGGGGTGTCCTGAGTACGTTAGGGAAGAGGGGCATCAAGGGTGTCCTGAGTACGTTAGGGAAGAGGGGCATAGAGGGTGTCCCGAGTACTTTAGGGAAGAGGGGTATAGAGGGTGTCCTGAGTACGTTAGGGAAGAGGGGTATAGAGGGTGTCCTGAGTATGTTAGGGAAGAGGGGTATAGAGGGGTTTCCTGAGTACGTTAGGGAAGAGGGGTATAGAGGGGTGTCCTGAGTACGTTAGGGAAGAGGGGTATAGAGGGTGTCCCGAGTATGTTAAGGAAGAGGGGCATCGAGGGTGTCCTGAGTACGTTATTGAAGAGGGGCATTGAGGGTGTCCCGAGTACGTTAGGGAAGAGGGGTATAGAGGATATCCTAAGTATGTTAGAGAAGAGGGGCATCGAGGGTGTCCTGAGTACGTTAGGAAAGAGGGGTATAGAGGGTATCCTGAGTATGTTAGAGAAGAGGGGCATCGAGGGTGTCCTGAGTATGTTATTGAAGAGGGGCATTGAGGGTGTCCCGAGTACGTTAGGGAAGAGGGGTATAGAGGGTGTCCTGAGTATGTTAGGGAAGAGGGGTATAGAGGGGTGTCCTGAGTACATTAGGGAAGAGGGGCATCAAAGGTGTCCTGAGTACATTAGGGAAGAGGGGCATAGAGGGTGTCCCGAGTACGTTAGGGAAGAGGGGTATAGAGGGGTGTCCTGAGTACGTTAGGGAAGAGGGGTATAGTGGTGTGTCCTGAGTACGTTGGGGAAGAGGGGTATAGAGGGTATCCTGAGTATGTTAGGGAAGAGGGGTATAGAGGGTGTCCTGAGTACGTTAGGGAAGAGGGGTATAGAGGGTATCCTGAGTATGTTAGGGAAGAGGGGTATAGAGGGTATCCTGAGTATGTTAGGGAAGAGGGGTATAGAGGGTATCCTGAGTATGTTAGGGAAGAGGGGTATAGAGGGTATCCTGAGTATGTTAGGGAAGAGGGGTATAGAGGGTATCCTGAGTATGTTAGGGAAGAGGGGTATAGAGGGGTGTTAGGAGATCTAGTGGTAAACGGGAGATATTTGCCCAGACAGGAAATCTCTCCACCATGTTTCCTTAAAGGTCCAAAAGGCTCTTGAACAGCTTCTACCTCCAAGACATAACACTGCTGAACAATTAATCAAATGGCCACCGGACTAGTTACATGGACCCCCCCTTTGTTGCTACACCGCTGCTACTTGCTGTTTTTTATCAATGCATAGTCACTTTACCCCTACCTACATATACATACATATTACCTCAATCTCCTCGACTAACCTGTACCCCCGCACATTGACTCGGTCCCCCCCTGTTATCGCCTCCTTACTATCATTTGTGTTACTTTTTTTTTTTTTTACTTTCGTTTGTGCAGTAAATCTTTTCTAAACTCAATTTTCTTAAACTGCATTGTTGATTAATTACGGTCTTGAAAGGACGCATTTCACGATAAGGTTGTTGTATTTGGCGCATAAAATTTGATTTGATTTGAAAACCTCAGCTAACGTGTTCCCCCCCCCCCTAAGTCTTTGAAGGCACCCTATATAGTGCACTACTTTGGACTAGACCTCTGTTTCCGAGAAGAAGTGTTATCTAAGGAGCTGGCTGCTGCAGAGTATAACTGTGTCATTATAAATCCTCCACCAAGAGTTCATGTCTGTAGTTAGTGCTGGTGGTGTGGTGGGTTGGAGACCCAAACCGGGCGGGCCTGGGCGGGTCCAGGGTGGGTACGTTATGGAGCGAGTAGCGGGTAGGCTCTGGGAACGATTGGTTTTCTAAATGGATGGGATGCAGAGAAGAAGCTTTGATGTGTTCAGTGTGGCCGTGAGGGACTTTTATCCCATCCTTCGACTCCCAAACGGATTTCCCTCTTTCTCAAGCTTTCTCACTCTAATGGTTGAATTGATACAGAGTTTCTTATCTCTTCTGAGTTTTACGTTCCATAAATCCTGCCTCTTCTTGTGTGAGACGTACATACATGTAAGGGTTTTATAGCCTTATAGAAGAGATGAGGTTTTGGTTGTCATCTGGCATATATCTTTAGTCTATGTTTCTGTCTTTTTCATGACAGGGGTTTGTGTTTTGTGTAGTCCTTCTGTTTTTCCCGTCTTATTGTGATTATTTAGAGTCCTATCAACCCCTTGTTACGCTACTGTACGTGGCAGGCTGTCAAGCGGTTGGTGCGTTTATATCACCAGCGCAGCCACACACATTACCACTCCGCTGCCTGAGTTGGCATGTCAAGCTATCACTACTGCAGTAACACCATGTCAGCATCTTCACAGTACAGTACTACTGTATTTCAATAAAATACAATGGTTTGTGTCCTAAAAAATGATTTTTTTGTTTGTTGGAGTGGACACTATTGACTTAGAAGGACTTTGTAAGTCATAATTTATGATATATGTCTTTCTCCGTCTCAGTGTTTTTTAGTTGTTGCTGACATCGTTATATCTCCATACTTCCCTGTCTGTTTGTTTAGTAGCTGTTTGGTAAGCCCATGACGGTGGTGGCTAGCGGACGGTTTAATGCTTCTTCCTCTTTTCTAAAAATATGGAATTTATATCTAAGCATACGTGTCTTGTCCACCGCTCTCCATAAATACTAGGCCTTCTTTTTTTAACCAACCAGTCAGTGGTTACTGCATGAAGCCACCAACATGGTATTTCACGACCCATGAGGCATGAGACTGTGTGTGTGTATGTGTGTGTGTGTGTGTGTGTGTGCGCGGACCGCTTCTATTTTTCCAGTTCCTTGTCCGTCTTTTTTTTTATAAGTAAAAAAAGAAAGCTGCAGCAGGCAGTGAGTGGTCCTCTTTAATCAGCGGCTGTGGGGAGGCGGGTCGAGGTGCTGACTGTAATGTGATAGCTGCTCCGCTCTAACGTTATTACATACACATGCTGGCTGCCTGCGCTCTCGCTGCTGGAACACGGAGACTTCAAAACTCAAGCCAGAATAGTCCGATCAGAGCAGAGAGAAGGAGCTGTGTGCCTGGACTAGCGGAGAGAGAACGGAGTGTTACCGGTTATAAAGCTCTGGGTAATAACGGCAATACGGACCGTTTTGGTTTGCATTCTATGAAAGATCGTTTTTACCGACGAGCCTTGGACAGTTGGACTATTTCGTTAAGATTTGTGTTTTTTTTTTTTTGTGATTTTGGGTTTTTTTTGGACAAGTAAATGCGCTGGAGGGAGAAAGTCAAAGGAAATACAAAACAAATATCTTCTCACTGGTTTGGAGGCAACCAAAACACTTCAGATATCTGCTAGAGAAAGCACAAATTCCGTGGACTAAAAACCGCTACGGACTTCTGAATGATTTCATACAGATTTTTAATTTAATTTAATTTTCCATAATTTCTTTGTAATAGAATATTATCTGGATGGAATTGATGTTTTATTTCTTTATTCTCGTTATTTTGAACGCCGCAGTGGCCAGAATGGTTTTGAATCTTTTAAATTATTGAATTGAAATAACGGGGCAGAAAATATTATTCATTTAAAAAAAAGAAGAAACAAAAGAAGTGTTAAGCGGGTGGGAATTGATATCGCCGTTGTGTTGAACACCGAACCACAGACCAACGTCTTCCCGGTGGAGACGCGTGTTACCGTGACCGGAGAAAACAGTTTGCACGAGGAAGAAGACTTTCACGGCGAGTTCTTGTCTCCGGGATTGGGAAGGGTGAAACTTCACATCGGAAAATGGATATATTACCGTGGCTCTGTGGATGTTTACTGGCCGTTTGTTTACCACAAATAGTTATCGGTGAAGAAGGTAAGTTTTATTCCAGAGCGATGCATTTGGGCTTTTACCGCCTTACTACAACAACCAAAACATGTCAAATGTTCACACAAACATGTGATTTGAGACATGACTAAAACTGACATAAATAGGCTAGATAATTATTTTAACCTAAAGCCTTAGGAAAAGAAGAAGATAGCGATGTGTTTCCCTATAGATTGTAGAGCAACACTCGTCTAGTCCTCATGATTTTAGGCTGTTTGGACGTGGATTGAAGCCTCTTTCGGTCTGTCAGCATATGTTTTAGATTAGGCTATCAAGTCAAAATCTCCGTGTTAACACATGAAGATGTTATATCCCTTACAGACAGTCACATAGTCAACGACGGATAGTGACAGCTGAACAATGCGTTATGTGTTTTAAACGTTGGAACTGTCAACCGGGCTCTCGTTTAGCGGAGGTTATTCCTCTTGCCGCAGGCGTCGTCGTGAGCCCACTAGTTCCCCGGGGCCGTCGTTGTATCTTCATTTTACACACAAAATCTATGATTTTAAAATGGAGTGTACAATTACAGCCTAAATAGCCTATCAATTGATCTAATATTTTATTAATTGAGATTACATTTCAACAGTTTTAGTGTACTCGGTGATTTTAAAACATGTATGTCATTTAGCAGACGCTCTTTAATCAGAGCGATTTACATGAGCAAGTAGGGTCAAAGTGGCTTGCTCAAGGGAACACCGACAGGGCTTTCCACTCAGTCGGCTTGGAGACTCAAACAAGAAGTCGTTTCGGTTACTGGCCCTACGCTCTTTAACCGCTACGCTACCTGACGCCCTAAACAAGGCTCCTGTTCTTCTCTTGTCATCAGGGCGTCTTGTTGAAATGATAAGAAGTGAACAGTCAGCGGGTTAACTTCACACGAGGCTTATCTCAAATCTGCGTTCGAATTTTTGTAATTAAAATCCAATATATTCTTAATCTCTCAGATTTAACCTTTGATTCTATGAGTGGATTATGTTTGGATTTAATTACACTGTCGTGGTCTAATGATTAGTGTTTATATTTAGTGTTTAATTCATTTCAATGGGTTTAGTGGAACCTATAAGGTTTTCTATTTACATTAGTGACATGATTTATATTTTATTTGTCACAATCATTTAAAGTCTAGCTACAGTATTACCCCTCACGAGCCTATTTTAACTCCTAACAATCCATATAGCTTGTGATTAAAACGCGTAGGCAGTGTTTCAATTGATTGCTGTCAAATGACAGTTTGTTTAGCAAATCAAAACCTGATTGGTAGCAGCGAGTGAACACGACAGTAGCGTACAGGGTAAAACCAACATTGGATTTGGCTGGGGATCCGTTTTGAAAAGTTGGGTGTATGTCTTCGTCCCTTGAACCGGTGCTCGTTTTTTTTTTTGTCCGTTTGAAATGGCTTGACCTTAAAGTTAGATGTTGTTCCTGAGAGCAGGCTGTAGAGACTGGGGGAGTTGGTAACTAATGAACCCGCTCCAGATATCCGGGACAGGGAACCAGTAGCCTCACTGGCAAACACATAATCGTGCTAAATGTTTGGTGAGGAAAACTTTTTCTTCTTCTTGTCCATTTGATTTCACGGATCCCATCTCTTCAAAATCGAATGGCATGTGGTTTTCTATTGAATCTCAAACATATTTCAGATGTAGGTTTTATTTTGCCGTTTGAAATACAAATATATAGATAGTGGGCTAATAATAACATGGAAATAACACGACGTTATTATTGATAATGTTACAGTAATTGAAAGACACTGCATTATCTTACAATTTTGCGATTAGACCCACTTTTCTAAATAATTCAACCTTATATCATAGTAATAACATAGTAGGCTGTAATAGCGCAACATCACACGTATTGATCCGTACAATCCATTTTCTTTTTTGAATGAGCATTAAAGCAAAGGGGTGTTATGTGGTCTTGAAATGTTCATACTACTAAGGTATTATCTTATCTCCATGATGAAAGTCTGTGAACTAATCAGATATTAGAGGTTTTTCCTTCGGGGGACAAAACCAGTAGCTTAGCCTGGTAGCCTGGTAGTCTGGTAGTCTGGTAGCCTGGTAGCCTGGTATTCTGGTAGCCTGGTAGTTTGGTAGCCTGGTAGCCTGGTAGCCTGGTAGTCTGGTAGCCTGGTAGTCTGGTAGCCTGGTAATCTGGTAGCCTGGTAGCCTGGTCGCCTGGTAGCCTGGGTGTCTGGTAGCCTGGGTGTCTGGTAGCCTGGGTGTCTGGTAGCCTGGTAGCCTGGTCGCCTGGTCGCCTGGTAGCCTGGGTGTCTGGTAGCCTGGGTGTCTGGTAGCCTGGGTGTCTGGTAGCCTGGTATTCTGGTAGCCTGGTAGTCTGGTAGCCTGGTAGCCTGGTAGCCTGGTAGTCTGGTAGCCTGGTAGCCTGGTAGTCTGGTAGCCTGGTAGTCTGGTAGCCTGGTAATCTGGTAGCCTGATAGCCTGGTCGACTGGTCGCCTGGTAGCCTGGGTGTCTGGTAGCCTGTGTGTCTGGTAGCCTGGTAGTCTGGTAGCCTGGTAGTTCTAGTACTGCTTTCCTTACTTGGTTTATACCCACATGACGAGCTAGCCTCATTTAACCAGACTGAACACTGTGTGTGTGAGAAAGGGAGATAGCGGGAGAGAGATAAATAGAGATAGAGAGAGGGGTAGGGAGGAGAGATAAAGAGAGAGAGAGAGGTAGGGGGGAGAGAGATAGAGATAGAGAGAGAGGTAGGGAGGGAGGAGAGAGAAAGAGACAGAGAGAGAGAGAGGTAGGGAGGGAGGAGAGAGAAAGAGAGAAAGAGACAGAGAGAGAGGTAGGGAGGGAGGAGAGAGAAAGAGACAGAGAGAGGTAGGGAGGAGAGAGAAAGAGACACAGAGAGAGGTAGGGAGGGAGGAGAGAGAAAGAAAGAGACAGAGAGAGAGAGAGGTAGGGAGGGAGGAGAGAGAAAGAGACAGAGAGAGAGAGAGGTAGGGAGGAGAGAGAAAGAGACAGAGAGAGAGGTAGGGAGGAGAGAGAGAGAAAGAGGCAGAGAGAGAGAGGTAGGGAGGAGAGAGAAAGAGACAGAGAGAGAGGTAGGGAGGAGAGAGAGAGGGGTAGGGAGGGAGGAGAGACAGAGAGAGAGAGAGGGGTAGGGAGGGAGGGAGGGAGGAGAGAGAAAGATACAGAGAGAGAGAGAGAAAATATATATATAGAGAGAGAGAAAAATAGAGAGAGAGAGAGGTGTTCATTCTGGCTGGTTTAACCAGGCATCATCATGTGGGTAAATAAACAATTATTGGCTGTTAGTCAATTACAGAATAACAGACAGCAGTATCCATACAGTCAGTGTTTTCTACTGCAGTATAATCCAGACCTTTTGGCTTGCCGTGCTGTAATAACTAGGGGTTTGGTATGTTTTGTTGTGTTTGCTGGTCAAAATTGTAGTTTTGTGAAACTGTGTTCACTGTAGTGAAACACAAGCCACCTGCTTAAATCTGTTGCTGTTTCTGTTGATTTCTAGCAGTAAACAGCTGCACCGATGGGAATCCTCGCGCGCGTGTGTGTTTTATCTGTGTGTGTTTTCTCTGTGTGTCCGTGTGTTTTCTGTGTGTGTGTGTGTTTTCTCTGTGTGTCTGTGTGTTTTCTGTGTGTGTGTGTGTGTTTTATCTGTGTGTCTGTGTGTTTTCTGTGTGTGTGTGTGTGTTTTCTCTGCGTGTGTTTTCTCTGTGTGTGTGTGTGTGTCTTTTCTCTGTTTGTGTGTGTTTTCTGTGTGTGTGTGTGTGTGTGCGCATTTGTGTGTGTGTGTTTGTGTGTGAGTGTGTGTGCGTAGACTTTTTCATGTGAAGCAACAGTTTGAGAAGATAATTATGTTGTTGTTTTGGTCATGGATTTATCCTCCCTCAATAACTTATTTTGTTTGTATTCACACTTTACGTCAGGAGATGTCTCATCTCAATTCCATTACAAGAGATGTTCTCTTCTGGCTTGAACACAGTGGTATAAAATGTATTTAAAATGTCCTTAGATCTGGTCCTCGTTCTGTGTAGCCCGACTGCGCACCATGTTAAAGGAAGTAATGGGCTGCTGCAACTGCTTCACTATGGTGGGGGAAATGGAACGGGAAATGGAAAGGGGAAATGGAAAGGGGAAATGGAACGGGGAAATGGAACGGGGAAATGGAACGGGAAATGGAACGGGAAATGGAAAGGGAAATGGAACGGGAAATGGAACGGGAAATGGAAAGGGAAATGGAAAGGGGAAATGGAATGGGAAATGGAATGGGAAATGGAACGGGAAATGGAACGGGAAATGGAAAGGGAAATGGAACGGGAAATGGAACGGGAAATGGAACGGGAAATGGAACGGGGAATGGAACGGGGAAATGGAACGGGGAAAGGGAAATGGAAAGGGGAAATGGAAAGGGGAAATGGAACGGGAAATGGAAAGGGGAAAGGGAAATGGAAAGGGGAAATGGAACGGGAAATGGAAAGGGGAAATGGAAAGGGAAATGGAAAGGGGAAATGGAACGGGAAATGGAACGGGAAATGGAAAGGGAAATGGAATGGGGAAATGGAACGGGAAATGGAACGGGAAATGGAACGGGGAATGGAAAGGGAAATGGAACAGGGAATGGAACGGGAAATGGAACGGGAAATGGAACGGGAAATGGAAAGGGGAAATGGAAAGGGGAAATGGAAAGGGGAAATGGAAAGGGGAAAGGGAAATGGAAAGGGGAAATGGAAAGGGGAAAGGGAAATGGAACGGGAAATGGAAAGGGGAAATGGAACGGGAAACGGGAAATGGAAAGGGGAAATGGAACGGGAAATGGAAAGGGGAAAGGGAAATGGAACGGGAAATGGAAAGGGGAAATGGAAAGGGGAAAGGGAACGGGGAAATGGGAAGGGGAAATGGAACGGGAAATGGAAAGGGGAAATGGAACGGGGAAATGGAAAGGGAAATGGAAAGGGGAAATGGAACGGGGAAATGGAACGGGAAATGGAACGGGGAAATGGAAAGGGAAATGGAAAGGGGAAATGGAAAGGGAAATGGAACGGGAAATGGAACGGGAAATGGAAAGGGGAAATGGAACGGGAAATGGAAAGGGGAAATGAAAAGGGGAAATGGAACGGGAAATGGAAAGGGGAAATGGAAAGGGGAAATGGAAAGGGAAATGGAAAGGGGAAATGGAACGGGAAATGGAAAGGGGAAATGGAACGGGAAATGGAACGGGAAATGGAACGGGGAAATGGAAAGGGGAAATGGAACGGGAAATGGAAAGGGGAAATGGAACGGGAAATGGAAAGGGGAAATGGAACGGGAAATGGAAAGGGGAAAGGGAAATGGAATGGGAAATGGAACGGGAAATGGAAAGGGGAAATTGAATGGGAAATGGAATGGGAAATGGAAAGGGGAAATGGAACGGGAAATGGAAAGGGGAAATGGAAATGGGAAATGGAAAGGGGAATGGAACGGGAAATGGAAAGGGAAATAGAAAGGGATTTATTTTTTATAAACTTTTCTCTCTACTCGTATTCTGATCTTGAACTGAAGCATGATAAATAGTATGCTGTTCAACTGCTGTTCACCTGCTGTTCACCTGCTGTTCAACTGCTGTACACCTGCTATTCACCTGCTGTTCACCTGTTAGTCACCTGCTGTTCACCTGCTGTTCACCTGCTGTTCACCTGCTGTTCACCTGCTGTTCAACTGCTGTTCACCTGCTGTTCACCTGCTGTTCACCTGCTGTTCACCTGCCGTTCACCTGCTGTTCACCTGCTGTTCACCTGCTGTTCACCTGCTGTTCACCTGCTGTTCACCTGCTGTTCACCTGCTATTCACCTGCTATTCACTTGTTATTCACCTGTTATTCACCTGCTATTCACCTGCTATTCACCTGCTATTCACCTGTTAGTCACTTGTTATTCACCTGTTATTCACTTGTTATTCACCTGTTATTCACCTGTTAGTCACTTGTTATTCACCTGTTATTCACCTGTTAGTCACTTGTTATTCACCTGTTAGTCACTTGTTATTCACCTGTTATTCACCTGTTAGTCACCTGTTATTCACCTGTTATTCACCTGTTAGTCTCCTGTTATTCACCTGTTATTCTCCTGCTATTCGTTTTGGGTGGAGATCAAAGAATGCACTGTATTAATGTAGGTGTGTCTACAGATACACTGTATTAATGGAGGTGTGGAGGAGGAGGTGTGTCTATAGATACACTGTATTAATGGAGGTGTGGAGGAGGTGTGTCTACTGATACACTGTATTAATGGAGGTGTGTCTACAGATACACTGTATTAATGGAGGTGTGTCTACTGATACACTGTATTAATGGAGATGTGGAGGAGGTGTGTCTATAGATACACTGTATTAATGGAGGTGTGTCTACTGATACACTGTATTAATGGAGGTGTGTCTACTGATACACTGTATTAATGGAGATGTGGAGAAGGTGTGTCTATAGATACACTGTATTAATGGAGGTGTGTCTACTGATACACTGTATTAATGGAGGTGTGTCTACTGATACACTGTATTAATGGAGGTGTGTCTATAGATACACTGTATTAATGGAGGTGTGTCTACTGATACACTGTATTAATGGAGGTGTGGAGGAGGTGTGTCTATAGATACACTGTATTAATGGAGGTGTGTCTACTGATACACTGTATTAATGGAGGTGTGGAGGAGGAGGTGTGTCTACTGATACACTGTATTAATGGAGGTGTGTCTACTGATACACTGTATTAATGGAGAAGTGTCTACTGATACACTGTATTAATGGAGGTGTGTCTACTGATACACTGTATTAATGGAGGTGTGGAGGAGGAGGTGTGTCTACTGATACACTGTATTAATGGAGGTGTGGAGGAGGAGGTGTGTCTACTGATACACTGTATTAATGGAGGTGTGGAGGAGGAGGTGTGTCTACTGATACACTGTATTAATGGAGGTGTGGAGGAGGAGGTGTGTCTACTGATACACTGTATTAATGGAGGTGTGGAGGAGGAGGTGTGTCTACTGATACACTGTATTAATGGAGGTGTGGAGGAGGAGGTGTGTCTACTGATACACTGTATTAATGGAGGTGTGTCTACTGATACACTGTATTAATGGAGGTGTGTCTACTGATACACTGTATTAATGGATGTGTGTCAATAGATACACTGTATTCTGTCCTGGATCAAACTACGAATTAGGTGGAGCAACCTGTTGGTTCCAAGTAGAAGAACATCACAGTTCTTCATATATATAAATGACACCATTCTCCATTGTCATTTGCTACTTGATAAGACCCTATTGATAAGAGCTATTGATAAGAGCTGTTGATAAGAGCTATTGATAAGAGCTGTTGAAAAGAGCTGTTGATAAGAGCTGTTGATAAGAGCTGTTGATAAGAGCTGTTGATAAGAGCTGTTGATAAGAGCTGTTGATAAGAGCTATTGATAAGAGCTGTTGATAAGAGCTATTGATAAGAGCTATTGAAAAGAGCTGTTGATAAGACCCTATTGATAAGAGCTGTTGATAAGAGCTGTTGATAAGAGCTGTTGATAAGAGCTATTGATAAAAGCTATTGATAATAGCTGTTGATAAGAGCTGTTGATAAGAGCTGTTGATAAGAGCTGTTGATAAGAGCTGTTGATAAGAGCTATTGATAAGAGCTGTTGATAAGAGCTGTTGATAAGATCTGTTGATAAGATCTGTTGATAAGAGCTGTTGATAAGAGCTATTGATAAGAGCTGTTGATAAGAGCTATTGATAATAGCTGTTGATAAGAGCTGTTGATAAGAGCTGTTAATAAGAGCTGTTGATAAGATCTGTTGATAAGGGCTGTTGATAAGAGCTATTGATAAGAGCTGTTGATAAGAGCTGTTGATAAGAGTTGTTGATAAGATCTGTTGATAAGAGCTGTTGATAAGAGCTGTTGATAAGACCTGTTGATAAGAGCTGTTGATAAGAGCTATTGATAAGAGCTGTTGATAAGAGCTGTTGATAATAGCTGTTGATAAGAACAGTTTGATAAGAGCTGTTGATAAGAGCTATTGATAAGAGCTGTTGATAAGAGCTGTTGATAAGAGCTATTGATAAGAGCTGTTGATAAGAGCTGTTGATAAGAGCTGTTGATAAGAGCTATTGATAAGAGCTGTTGATAAGAGCTGTTGATAAGAGCTGTTGATAAGATCTGTTGATAGGACCTGTTGATAAGAGCTGTTGATAAGAGCTGTTGATAAGAGCTATTGATAAGAGCTGTTGATAAGAGCTGTTGATAAGAGCTGTTGATAAGAGCTATTGCTAATGTGAAATGTGAAACCAGTGATATGACAGCAAACTGAGTCATATCAACATATCACCTTTTCCGCAGTGATGTTATTAATGAAATGCTGGCCTTTATGACGTTTGGAAACCCAACCTATAGGCTTCTGTAGCCATGTATAGAGCCAAACTTAGTGGGTTGATTTAGGATTTCTAGATTGTTTTAATTATATTGACTTGTTTATTGTGTTATTGGCTTGTTGTTATTGTTTATTCCATGTGTAACTCTGTGTTGTTGTCTGTGTCGAACTGCTTTGCTTCATCTTGGCCAACCCTACCTGGTTAAATAAAGGGTTATATATATAAATACCTGGTTAAATAAAGGGTTATATATATAAATACCTGGTTAAATAAAGGGTTATATATATAAATACCTGGTTAAATAAAGGGTTATATATATAAATACCTGGTTAAATAAAGGGTTATATATATAAATACCTGGTTAAATAAAGGGATATATATATATAAATACCTGGTTAAATAAAGGGTTAGAGTTATATATATAAATACCTGGTTAAATAAATGGTTATATATATACATACCTGGTTAAATAAATGGTTATATATATACATACCTGGTTAAATAAATGGTTATATATATACATACCTGGTTAAATAAAGGGTTAAGGTTATATATATAAATACCTGGGTAAATAAATGGTTAAACTGTCTCTTTAGTGTTAGTTTCCTGTCTCTTTAGTGTTAGTTTCCTGTCTCTTTACTTTTAGTTTCCTCGTATTTATAACTGTCTGGTGCCCTGTTCACAACGCCTGGACCACTGTCATCACAGCTCAAGAATAGTGAGTAGTATTAGGGTAGATTTATAGGACTACTGGTCAACTGCTTTTGGTCAACCTCTATTAGTCAACTCCTATTGGTCAACTCCTATTGGTCAACCCCTATTGGCCAACCCCTATTGGTCAACTCCTATTGGTCAACCCCTATTGGTCAACCCCTATTGCACAACTCCCATTGGTCAACCCCTATTGGTCAACCCCTATTGGTCAACCCCTATTGCACAACTCCTATTGGTCAACCCCTATTGGTCAACCCCTATTGGTCAACCCCCATTGGTCAACCCCTATTGGTCAACTCCTATTGGTCAACCCCTATTGTTCAATCCCTATTGGTCAACCCCTATTGGTCAACCCCTATTGGTCAACCCCTATTGGTCAACTCCTATTGGTCAACCCCTATTGTTCAATCCCTATTGGTCAACCCATATTGGTCAATCCCTATTGGTCAACCCCTATTGGTCAACTCCTATTGGTCAACCCCTATTGTCCAATCCCTATTGGTCAACCCCTATTGGTCAATCCCTATTGGCCAATCCCTATTGGTCAACCCCTATTGGTCAACTCCTATTGGTCAATCCCTATTGGTCAATCCCTATTGGCCAATCCCTATTGGTCAACCCCTATTGGTCAACTCCTATTGGTCAATCCCTATTGGTCAATCCCTATTGTACACTTTTCTCACCTTCCAATATTGATGGTTTGAACTTGAATATGGCAACTGTCAGGATGAATCAAAACACTATTTTTTAAATATACCAATATATTTAGTGAGTAAAGGCTCTACAAACCTGTTTCTATATTATTCATCAATACTTTCCCAACCTTAAATAATAACATCAAGACTATTTTTAAATCTACCAATTGGTACCGAAAAGGAGCAGAATATGTGTGTGTATTTACATAGTTTGAATACCAACTTCTGAGAAATGTGTAGGAAAGGCGTGTCTAGGAAAGGCGTGTCTAGGAAAGGCGTGTCTAGGAAAGGTGTGTCTAGGAAAGGCATGTTTAGGAAAGGTGTGTCTAGGAAAGGCGTGTTTAGGAAAGGCGTGTCTAGGAAAGGTGTGTCTAGGAAAGGCGTGTCTAGGAAAGGTGTGTCTAGGAACGGCGTGTCTAGGAAAGGTGTGTCTAAAGGTATGTCTAGGAAAGGCGTGTCTAGGAAAGGCGTGTTTAGGAAAGGCATGTCTAGGAAAGGCGTGTCTAGGAAAGGCGTGTTTAGGAAAGGTGTGTTTAGGAAAGGCATGTCTAGGAAAGGCGTGTTTAGGAAAGGCGTGTCTAGGAAAGGTGTGTCTAGGAAAGGCGTGTTTAGGAAAGGTATAGTACGCTACTTTCTGTGATGTGGACAGGATGTGGTACTACATTACACGAACTCACGTTTTGACCATTTCACATGACACGTCCCTTTTCCCTCAGTTTGTTGAATGACACGCCACTTATCCCTCAGTTTGTTGAATGACACGCCCCTTTCCCCTAAGTTTGGTGAATGACACGCCCCTTTCCCCTAAGTTTGGTGAATTACACGCCCCTTCTCCCTCAGTTTGGTGAATGACACGCCCCGTTTCCCTCAGTTTGATGAATGACACGCCCCTTTTCCCTCAGTTTGGTGAATTACACGCCCCTTTTCCCTCAGTTTGGTGAATGACACGCCCCTTTTCCCTCAGTTTGGTGAATTACACTCCCCTTTTCCCTCAGTTTGGTGAATGACACGCCTCTTCTCCCTCAGGTTGGTGAATGACACGCCCCTTTTCCCTCATTTTGGCCACAGGCCCCTTTTCCCTCAGTTTGGTGAATGACACGCCCTTTTTCCCTCAGTTTGGCCACAGGCCAATACACTGATTTGACAGTCAAACTGTCACTAAAAGTAACAGACAACCGTTGTCACTGTTGATTTCCTACTGCGGTGGGTTGTGATTCGTCGATTCGTCGAAGTTATTCCACGTTTCAGTGTGGCCTTTTGCATAACCCTAATCCGCACATACAACCCAAAAGTTTTGCCCGTCATTTTGTTGATTATGAGTGATTGACACTTACCGCGTTGGTGACCCGCTTGAATCAAAATGCATCACTTCAAAATGTCTCTGGCTGTCTTCTACAAATTGTCCTCTAACCAGTGATGTACACATTATTCCCAGATGTCTCTGGCTGTCTTCTACAAATTGTCCTCTAACCAGTGATGTACACATTATTCCCAGATGTCTCTGGCTGTCGTCTACAAATTGTCCTCTAACCAGGGATGTACACATTATTCCCAGATGTCTCTGGCTGTCTTCTACAAATTGTCCTCTAACCAGTGATGTACACATTATTCCCAGATGTCTCTGGCTGTCTTCTACAAATTGTCCTCTAACCAGGGATGTACACATTATTCCCAGATGTCTCTGGCTGTCTTCTACAAATTGTCCTCTAACCAGGGATGTACACATCATTCCCAGATGTCTCTGGCTGTCTTCTACAAATTGTCCTCTAACCAGTGATGTACACATTATTCCCAGATGTCTCTGGCTGTCTTCTACAAATTGTCCTCTAACCAGGGATGTACACATTATTCCCAGATGTCTCTGGCTGTCTTCTACAAATTGTCCTCTAACCAGGGATGTACACATTATTCCCAGATGTCTCTGGCTGTCTTCTACAAATTGTCCTCTAACCAGGGATGTACAACATTATTCCCAGATGTCTCTGGCTGTCTTCTACAAATTGTCCTCTAACCAGGGATGTACACATTATTCCCAGATGTCTCTGGCTGTCTTCTACAAATTGTCCTCTAACCAGGGATGTACAACATTATTCCCAGATGTCTCTGGCTGTCTTCTACAAATTGTCCTCTAACCAGGGATGTACACATTATTCCCAGATGTCTCTGGCTGTCTTCTACAAATTGTCCTCTAACCAGGGATGTACACATTATTCCCAGATGTCTCTGGCTGTCTTCTACAAATTGTCCTCTAACCAGGGATGTACAACATTATTCCCAGATGTCTCTGGCTGTCTTCTACAAATTGTCCTCTAACCAGTGATGTACACATTATTCCCAGATTCCGTGTGGTTTCGAAGCTGCGTTACTTTTACCAGGACGTGTAAAACCTCATCTCCCCACCCCTTTCTTGCACAATTGATTTTAAACGTTATAATCCATATCGAGTGATTGATAAAAAACAGGGTCGTGTTTATTTTTCTGTTTAGGTAACCCCACGTATCAAAACATCCAATACTTTGAAATGTAGCTGACTACAGCTTGTCCTCTAACCAGCGAGGGAGAAAAAAACAACATCTCCTGTTTCAATGTGTTGTTGTTGTTGTTGTTGATGTGGTAGTTTCAACAGCGCACACGACCAGACCCCCCCTCCACCCCCCCTAATCAATATGAGTGATTTATTGCCACTTGTCAAAACAACCTGTTTTTTTTGGTGCTTGTTCAGTTTTTTGTTTTTTTTAATACCATTAATATAATTACTATTGTTGCATTTGTGTAGATAGTACATTTTAATGTTGAGGCATTCAATATATCTCAAACTGTTTCTGCATATTAGTTATTGATTTGGACACGTTAAAGCTGTGTGTTTTTAGCATTGGGCTATTTATCAAAATGTCTTGTCAACAGGAAGCAGCGACAGCATCATTTTTAAAACTTTAAGAGTATACATTTAACTGTCAATATTACTTTTCAATGGTTTTTTACTTAATCAGGTAATAATCAGTTGAACGAGTCCAAAAACATGCTCCGATTTATTTATTATAAAGATATACCAGAAATCACCAAATCGTGTTTGACCTTCCTAATCGGGTTTTGTTCTTCCGGTGTTGAGTCTAGGAGGTTCTCTAATTGGGTTGTTCTTCCGGTGTTGAGTCTAGGAGGTTCTCTAATTGGGTTGTTCTTCCGGTGTTGAGTCTAGGAGGTTCTCTAATTGGGTTGTTCTTCCGGTGTTGAGTCTAGGAGGTTCTCTAATTGGGTTGTTCTTCCGGTGTTGAGTCTAGGAGGTTCTCTAATTGGGGTTGTTCTTCCGGTGTTGAGTCTAGGAGGTTCTCTAATTGGGTTGTTCTTCCGGTGTTGAGTCTAGGAGGTTCTCTAATTGGGTTGTTCTTCCGGTGTTGAGTCTAGGAGGTTCTCTAATTGGGTTGTTCTTCCGGTGTTGAGTCTAGGAGGTTCTCTAATTGGGTTGTTCTTCCGGTGTTGAGTCTAGGAGGTTCTCTAATTTTGTTGTTCTTCCGGTGTTGAGTCTAGGAGGTTCTCCCTCCTTTCCCCTCTTTTCCATAAGCTCATACCCTCATCCTTGGTATGTTAAAGGATCCTTCTCTCTCTCAGATCTCCGTGGTCTAATTTAAGGCACCTGGCTATAGGGTCAAGACCCCTCCTTTATTAGCATGTGTGTGTGTTGTGTGTGTGTGTTATGGTATGTGTGTGTTGTGTGTGTGTGTGTTGTGTTGTGTGTGTGTTATGGTATGTGTGTGTGTGTTGTGTGTGTGTGTTATGGTGTGTGTGTTGTGTTGTGTGTGTGTGTTATGGTATGTGTGTGTTATGATGTGTGTGTGTTGTGTTGTGTGTGTGTTATGGTATGTGTGTGTTGTGTGTGTGTGTTATGGTATGTGTGTGTTGTGTGTGTGTGTTATGGTGTGTGTGTTGTGTTGTGTGTGTGTTATGGTATGTGTGTGTTGTGTGTGTGTGTTATGGTGTGTGTGTTGTGTTGTGTGTGTGTGTTATGGTATGTGTGTGTTATGTTGTGTGTGTGTTGTTTTGTGTGTGTGTTATGGTATGTGTGTGTTGTGTGTTGTGTGTGTGTTATGGTATATGTGTGTTGTGTGTGTTATGGTATGTCTGTGTTGTGTTGTGTGTGTTGCGTGTTATATTGTGTGTTGTGTTGTGTTATGGTGTGTGTGTTGTGTTGTGTGTGTTGTGTGTTGTGTTGTATGGGTTATGGTGTGTGTGTGTGTTGTGTGTGTGTATTATGGTATGTGTGTTGTGTTGGTGTGCGCTGTGTTGTGTGTTGTGTTGTATGTGTGTGTTGTGTTATGCGTTGTGTGTTATTTTGTGTTGTGTGTTGTGTTGTGTGTTATTTTGTGCGTTATTTTGTGTTGTGTGTTGTGTGTTGTGTGATAGAAAGGGTGGGATGTATTCATTCCGCTGATTCTGTTACAAAACGTTTCTTAAACGCAAGCAAACAGAGCCCTAACCTGAATTTGTTCAACATAAACTATTGTTTTCACCACTGACTAATGATTCCACCTTAGATCATGAAAGTGCTATGAAAGTGAACTGTGTTTGCGTGTGATCAGGGGTGTATTCATTCCACCAATTCTGTTGAAACACTGTTCTTAAACGGAAGCAAATGGAACAAATTTGTCCAATAGAAACTCTAATTTGCTAATTTCTAAGATGCAGGCCAGTGTGGCCAGTGTGTTTAAGGCGGTATTGAATGTGTCACTGTCTGTCACCTTGATTACTCCGACTTGTCTCTCCACCTGTGTGCACCTACGTTGTAAACTTTCATTCATAGGCTAGCAACCTCATGACGGGTACAGGAACAATTATAGTATCCTGTAGTAGCCTAAACCTATCGATATTACATTGAACTGAGTGAATGGAATAATGAATGACTGTCATCCAATA
>NC_034199.2:49079406-49081906 GCF_002021735.2 Oncorhynchus kisutch
AGGAAAATCACACGACTGGTCATCATGTGATGCTTTGGGTGACTGGTCATCATGTGATGCTTTGGGTGACTGGTCATCATGTGATGTTTTGGGTGACTGGTCATCGTGTGATGCTTTGGGTGACTGGTCATCATGTGATGTTTTGGGTGACTGGTCATCATGTGATGCTTTGGGTGTCACACAGAGTTTAGTTACAGGACACGTTATCACCTACACTACGGAGCGTCCTGTGTGAATAATCTAACTGTGTATCTCTGACCGTGTGAATAATCTAACTGTGTATCTCTGACCGTGTGAATAATCTAACTATGTATCTCTGACTGTGTGAATAATCTAACTGTGTATCTCTGACTGTGTGAATAATCTAACTGTGTATCTCTGACTGTGTGAATAATCTAACTGTGTGTCTCTGACCGTGTGAATAATCTAACTGTGTATCTCTGACTGTGTGAATAATCTAACTGTGTATCTCTGACTGTGTGAATAATCTAACTCTGTATCTCTGACTGTGTGAATCATCTAACTGTGTATCTCTGACTGTGTGAATAATCTAACTGTGTGTCTCTGACCGTGTGAATAATCTAACTGTGTATCTCTGACTGTGTGAATAATCTAACTGTGTCTCTGACCGTGTGAATAATCTAACTGTGTATCTCTGACTGTGTGAATAATCTAACTCTGTATCTCTGACTGTGTGAATAACATAACTCTGTATCTTTGACTGTGTGTGAAATAAAGAGAATGAGAGAGGAATGCAAACAGGGTTGATGTCTCCTCCCCTCTCCCCTCCTCCACCCTGTGCCCCCATTGACTGTGTGTGTGTTTGTGTGATAGCGTGTGGCAGCGTGCGTCAGAGTGGGGAGAGGGATAGACTCCTCGAAAAGCACAGACACTGAAGCACTCTTTCTCTTCGCTCTGCTCTGCTCGGCAGCCAGCCTCTTCCTGTCTCCTCTTCTCTCTCAGCCCTCACGACAGCCCCCCACTACAGCCCCCACTACAACTGAGCAAGAGGGCAAGTACATTAGAGTGTTTGAGAAACAGACACCTCACAAGTCCTCAACTGGCAGCTTCATTAAATAGTACCCGCAAAACACCAGTCTCAACGTCAACAGTGAAGAGGCGACTCTGGGATACTGGCCTTCTAGGCAGAGTTCCTCTGTCCAGTCTCAATGTCAACAGTGAAGAGGCGACTCTGGGATACTGGACTTCTAGGCAGAGTTCCTCTGTCCAGTCTCAACGTCAACAATGAAGAGGCGACTCTGGGATACTGGACGTCTAGGCAGAGTTCCTCTGTCCAGTCTCAACGTCAACAGTGAAGAGGCGACTCTGGGATACTGGACTTCTAGGCAGAGTTCCTCTGTCCAGTCTCAACGTCAACAGTGAAGAGCGACTCTGGGATGCTGGCCTTCTAGGCAGAGTTCCTCTGTCCAGTCTCAACGTCAACAGTGAAGAGCGACTCTGGGATACTGGCCTTCTAGGCAGAGTTCCTCTGTCCAGTCTCAACGTCAACAGTGAAGAGCGACTCTGGGATGCTGGCCTTCTAGGCAGAGTTCCTCTGTCCAGTGTCTGTGTTCTTTTGCCCATCTAAATCTTTTATTTAATTGGCCAGTCAGAGATGTGGCTTTTTCTTTGCAGCTCTGCCTAGAAGGCCAAGCATCCCGGAGTCCCCTCTTCACTGTTTACTTTGAGATTGGTATTTTGCGGGAACTTGGGGATGGGAGCAATGATAACAGACACTAGGAGGGAACTTGGGGATGGGAGAAATGATAACAGACACTAGGAGGGAACTTGAGGATGGGAGCAATGATAACAGACACTAGGAGGGAACTTGAGGATGGGAGTAATGATAACAGACACTAGGAGGGAACTTGAGGATGGGAGAAATGATAACAGACACTAGGAGGGAACATGGGGATGGGAGCAATGATAACAGACACTAGGAGGGAACTTGGGGATGGGAGCAATGATAACAGACACTAGGAGGGAACTTGGGGATGGGAGCAATGATAACAGACACTAGGAGGGAACTTGGGGATGGGAGCAATGATAACAGACACTAGGAGGGAACTTGAGGATGGGAGAAATGATAACAGACACTAGGAGGGAACTTGAGGATGGGAGAAATGATAACAGACACTAGGAGGGAACATGAGGATGGGAGAAATGATAACAGACACTAGGAGGGAACGTGAGGATGGGAGCAATGATAACAGACACTAGGAGGGAACTTGAGGATGGGAGAAATGATAACAGACACTAGGAGGGAACGTGAGGATGGGAGCAATGATGAAAATCTTTTATTGTTTTCCTCTTATGGAAGAAAGAAGATGTACCTGTGTAACAGTATAACTTTAGACCGTCCCCTCGCCCCGACCCGGGCGTGAATCAGGGACCCTCTGCACACATCAACAACAGTCACCCACGAAGCATCGTTACCCATCGCTCCACAAAAGCCACGGCCCTTGCAGAGCAAAGGGAACCACTACTTCAAGGTCTCAGA
>NC_034199.2:49086906-49099406 GCF_002021735.2 Oncorhynchus kisutch
TCTACTGCACTCTACTGTACTGTACTATACTCTACTGTACTCTATTCTACTGTACTGTACTGTACTCTGCTCTACTGTACTGTACTGTACTCTACTGTACTCTACTCTACTCTTCTATACTCTACTTCACTCTACTCTACTAAACTCTACTCTACTTCATTCTACTCTACTCTACTGTACTGTACTCTACTCTACTCTACTGTACTGTACTGTACTGTACTGTACTGTACTGTACTGTACTCTATTCTAGTCTACTCAACTCTACTCTACTCTGCTCTACTCTACTCTATTCTAGTCTACTCAACTATACTCTACTCTACTCTACTCTACTCTATTCTAGTCTACTCTACTCTACTCTGCTCTGCTCTGCTCTGCTCTAGTCTAGTCTATTCTACTGTACTATTCTGTACTCTACTATACTGTACTCTACTCTACTCTACTGTAATCTTCTGTACTCTGCCCTACTCGACTGCACTATACTATACTATGCTATACTCTACTCTACTCTACTCTGCTCTACTCTACTGTACTCTACTGTACTCTACTCTACTGTACTCTACTGTACTGTACTGTACTCTACTCTACTGTACTCTGCTCTACTGTACTGTACTCTACTCTTCTATACTCTACTTCACTCTACTCTACTAAACTCTACTCTACTTCACTCTACTCCACTCTACTCTACTGTACTCTACTGTACTGTACTGTACTGTACTGTACTGTACTGTACTCTATTCTAGTCTTCTCAACTCTACTGTACTCTACTCTACTCTACTGTAATCTTCTGTACTCTACTGTCCCCTACTCTAATCTTCTGTACTCTGCCCTACTCGACTCTGCTGTACTTTGCTGTACTCTGCTCTATTATACTCTACTCTGCTCTACTCTAATGTACTCTACTCTGCTCTACTGTACTCTACTGTACTGTAATGTACTCTTCTCCACTGTACTGCACTCTACTCTACTCTACTCTACTCTGCTCTAGTCTACTCTACTCTACTCTACTCTACTCTACTGCACTCTACTCTACTCTACTTTACTCTACTCTACTGTACTCTACTCTACTCTACTCTACTGTACTCTGCTCTACTGTACTCTACTCTACTCTACTCTACTCTACTCTACTCTACTCTACTGTACTCTGCTCTACTGTACTGTACTCTACTCTACTATACTCTACTCAAAACTACTGTCGTCTACTCTACTCAACTCTACTCTACTGCACTATACTATACTATGCTATACTCTACTCTACTCTACTCTACTCTACTCTGCTCTACTCTACTGTACTCTACTGTACTCTACTCTTCTATACTCTACTTCACTCTACTCTACTAAACTCTACTCTACTTCACTCTACTGTACTGTACTGTACTGTACTGTACTGTACTGTACTGTACTGTACTGTACTGTACTGTCGTCTACTCTACTCAACTCTACTCTACTGTACTATACTATACTATACTCTGCTCTGCTCTGCTCTGCTCTGCTCTGCTCTACTCTGCTCTACTATACTCTACTGTACTCTACTGTACTCTATTGTACTCTACTGTACTGCACTGTACTCTACTCTACTCTACTGTACTGTACTGTACTGTACTGTACTGTACTCTACTCGACTGTACTGTACTGTACTCTACTCTATTGTACTCTACTCTACTCTTCTATACTCTACTCTACTTCACTCTACTCTACTGTACTCTACTGTACTCTACTCTACTGTACTGTACTCGACTCTACTGGACTCTACTGTACTGTACTATACTCTACTCTACTTCACTCTACTCTACTATACTCTACTCTACTGTGCTCTACTCTAATCTACTCTGCTCTACTCTACTGTACTATACTCTACTGTACTCTGCTCTACTGTACTGTACTCTACTGTACTCTACTGTACTCTGCTCTCCTGTACTGTGCTGTACTCTACTCTACTCTACTGTACTCTACTGTACTGTACTGTACTGTACTGTACTGTACTCTACTCTGCTCTACTGTACTGTACTCTACTCTACTCTACTCTACTGGACTTGACTCTACTGTACTCTACTCGACTCTACTCTACTGGACTCTACTCTACTGGACTCTACTCTACTGGACTCTACTCTACTCTACTCTACTGGACTCTACTCTACTGTACTCTACTCTAGTCTACTGTACTCTACTGTACTCTACTGTACTCTACTCTACTCTACTCTACTGTACTCTGCTCTACTGTACTCTACTCTACTCTACTGTACTCTGCTCTACGGTACTCTACTCTACTCTACTATACTCTACTCAAAACTACTGTCGTCTACTCTACTCAACTCTACTCTACTGCACTATACTATACTATGCTATACTCTACTCTGCTCTACTCTACTCTACTCTACTCTACTCTACTCTGCTCTACTCTACTATACTCTACTGCACTCTACTGTACTGTACTATACTCTACTGTACTCTATTCTACTGTACTGTACTGTACTCTGCTCTACTGTACTGTACTGTACTCTACTGTACTCTACTCTACTCTTCTATACTCTACTTCACTCTACTCTACTAAACTCTACTCTACTTCATTCTACTCTACTCTACTGTACTGTACTGTACTGTACTGTACTCTATTCTAGTCTACTCAACTCTACTCTACTCTGCTCTACTCTACTCTATTCTAGTCTACTCAACTATACTCTACTCTACTCTACTCTACTCTATTCTAGTCTACTCTACTCTGCTCTGCTCTGCTCTGCTCTGCTCTGCTCTGCTCTAGTCTAGTCTATTCTACTGTACTATTCTGTACTCTACTATACTGTACTCTACTCTACTCTACTGTAATCTTCTGTACTCTGCCCTACTCGACTGCACTATACTATACTATGCTATACTCTACTCTACTCTACTCTACTCTGCTCTACTCTACTGTACTCTACTGTACTCTACTCTACTGTACTCTACTGTACTGTACTGTACTCTACTCTACTGTACTCTGCTCTACTGTACTGTACTCTACTCTTCTATACTCTACTTCACTCTACTCTACTAAACTCTACTCTACTTCACTCTACTCCACTCTACTCTACTGTACTCTACTGTACTGTACTGTACTGTACTGTACTGTACTCTATTCTAGTCTACTCAACTCTACTGTACTCTACTCTACTCTACTGTAATCTTCTGTACTCTACTGTCCCCTACTCTAATCTTCTGTACTCTGCCCTACTCGACTCTGCTGTACTTTGCTGTACTCTGCTCTATTATACTCTACTCTGCTCTACTCTAATGTACTCTACTCTGCTCTACTGTACTCTACTGTACTGTAATGTACTCTTCTCCACTGTACTGCACTCTACTCTACTCTACTCTACTCTGCTCTAGTCTACTCTACTCTACTCTACTCTACTCTACTGCACTCTACTCTACTCTACTTTACTCTACTCTACTGTACTCTACTCTACTCTACTGTACTCTGCTCTACTGTACTCTACTCTACTCTACTCTACTCTACTGTACTCTGCTCTACTGTACTGTACTCTACTCTACTATACTCTACTCAAAACTACTGTCGTCTACTCTACTCAACTCTACTCTACTGCACTATACTATACTATGCTATACTCTACTCTACTCTACTCTACTCTACTCTGCTCTACTCTACTGTACTCTACTGTACTCTACTCTTCTATACTCTACTTCACTCTACTCTACTAAACTCTACTCTACTTCACTCTACTCTACTCTACTCTACTGTACTCTACTGTACTGTATTGTACTGTACTGTACTGTACTGTACTCTATTCTAGTCTACTCAACTCTACTCTACTCTACTCTACTCTACTCTACTCTACTCTATTCTAGTCTACTCAACTCTACTCTACTCTACTCTATTCTAGTCTACTCTACTCTACTCTACTCTACTCTACTCTACTCTACTCTGCTCTGCTCTAGTCTAGTCTATTCTACTGTACTATACTGTACTCTACTATACTGTGCTCTACTCTAATCTTCTGTACTCTGCCCTACTCGACTCTACTGTACTTTGCTGTTCTCTGCTCTATTATACTCTACAGTACTCTACTCTACAGTACTCTACTCTGCTCTACTCTACTCTACTCTACTCTACTCTACTCTACTCTACTCTACTCTACTCTACTCTACTCTACTCTAGTCTACTCTACTCCACTGCACTCTACTCTATTCATGTCTACTCTAGTGTACTAGAGTAGCAGCATACCACCCTGCATCCCACTGTTGACTTGCTTCTGAAGCTAAGCAGGGTTGGTCCTTGTTGGTCCCTGGATGGGAGACCAGATGCTGCTGGAAGTGGTGTTGCAGGGCCAGTAGGAGGCACTCTTTCCTCTGGTCTAAATAATATCCCAGGGCAGTGATTGGGGACACTACCCTGTGTAGGGTGCTGTCTTTCGGATGGGACTTTAAATGCGTGTCCTGACTCTCTGAGATCATTAAAGATCCCATGGCACTTATTGTAAGAGTAAGGGGTGTTAACCCTGGTGTCCTGGCTAAATTCCCAATCTGGCCCTCAAACCATCATGGCCACCTAATCATCCCCAGTTTACAATTGTCTCATTCACCCCCCTCTCCCCTGTGACTATTCTCCAGGTCGTTGCTGTAAATGAGAATGTGTTCTCAGTCAACTTACCTGGTCAAATAAATAAAAAACTCTAATCTAGTCTATTCTACTCAAGTCTAGTCTATTCTTCTTTATTCTAGTCTACTCTATTCTTCTCTATTCTAGTCTACTCTACTCTTGTCTACTCTAGTCTATTCTATTCTACTCTATTCTATTCTACTCTACTCTATTCTACTCTAGTCTAGTCTGTTCTACTCTATTCTACTCTACTCTACTCTACTCTAGTCTACTCTAGTCTGGGTCTAGTCTATTCTACTTTATTCTAGTCTACTCTAGTCTAGTCTCCTCTAGTCTAGTCTGTTCTACTCTAGTCTAGTCTACTATATTCTACTCTATTTTACTCTAGTCTCCTCTATTCTACTCTATTCAAGTCTACTCTACTCTACTCTCGGTCTAGTTTATTCTACTTTATTCTAGTCTACTCTAGTCTATTCTACTCTACTCTAGCCTAGTCTAGTCTCCCCTATTCTACTCTAGTTTAGTCTACTCTACTCTAGTCTTGTCTACTTTATTATAGTCTACTCTAGTCTATTCTACTCTACTCTACTCTACTCTACTCTAGTCTAGTCTACTCTATTTTACTCTAGTCTAGTCTACTTTGGTCTACTCTAGTCTAGTCTACTCTATTCTACTCTATTTTACTCTACTCTACTCTGCTGTTGTCATGTAGACTAGTGAATGTGAGTGTGTTTGTGTGTGTGTGTGTGGACCATGTTGTCTAATGCTCATGTTGACCATGTTGACCATGTTGTCTACTCTGCTGTTGTCTTGTGGACCATGTTGTCTACTCTGCTGTTGTCTTGTGGACCATGTTGTCTACTCTGCTGTTGTCATGTGGACCATGTTGTCTACTCTGCTGTTGTCTTGTGGACCATGTTGTCTACTCTGCTGTTGTCTTGTGGACCATGTTGGCTACTCTGCTGTTGTCATGTGGACCATGTTGTCTACTCTGCTGTTGTCTTGTGGACCATGTTGTCTACTCTGCTGTTGTCATGTGGACCATGTTGTCTACTCTGCTGTTGTCATGTGGACCATGTTGTCTACTCTGCTGTTGTCATGTGGACCATGTTGTCTACTCTGCTGTTGTCTTGTGGACCATGTTGTCTACTCTGCTGTTGTCTTGTGGACCATGTTGTCTACTCTGCTGTTGTCATGTGGACCATGTTGTCTACTCTGCTGTTGTCATGTGGACCATGTTGTCTACTCTGCTGTTGTCTTGTGGACCATGTTGTCTACTCTGCTGTTGTCTTGTGGACCATGTTGTCTACTCTGCTGTTGTCATGTGGACCATGTTGTCTACTCTGCTGTTGTCTTGTGGACCATGTTGTCTACTCTGCTGTTGTCATGTGGACCATGTTGTCTACTCTGCTGTTGTCTTGTGGACCATGTTGTCTACTCTGCTGTTGTCTTGTGGACCATGTTGTCTACTCTGCTGTTGTCATGTGGACCATGTTGTCTACTCTGCTGTTGTCTTGTGGACCATGTTGTCTACTCTGCTGTTGTCTTGTGGACCATGTTGTCTACTCTGCTGTTGTCTTGTGGACCATGTTGTCTACTCTGCTGTTGTCTTGTGGACCATGTTGTCTACTCTGCTGTTGTCTTGTGGACCATGTTGTCTACTCTGCTGTTGTCATGTGGACCATGTTGTCTACTCTGCTGTTGTCTTGTGGACCATGTTGTCTACTCTGCTGTTGTCTTGTGGACCATGTTGTCTACTCTGCTGTTGTCTTGTGGACCATGTTGTCTACTGCTCTACGTGCTTGTCTTCCTTCCTGCCTCTCTAACACATCACTGTTTTGGTGAAGTAATTGAGCGTGAAAAGTGACTGTGGCTGACAGCTGAGGGGCTTATTGTCTACATACACTAGTGTATGTGAGTGTGTTTGTGTGGGGGGGGGGGGGGGGGGGGGGGGTGGACTAGTGTATGTGAGTGTGTTTGTGTGTGTGGGGGGGGGGTGGACTAGTGTATGTGAGTGTGTTTGTGTGTGTGTGGGGTGGGGGGTGGACTAGTGAATGTGAGTGTGTTTGTGTGTGTGTGTGGGGGGGGGGGGTGGACTAGTGTATGTGAGTGTGAGTGTGTTTGTGTGTGTGTGTGTATGGGGGGGGACTAGTGTGTGTGAGTGTGTTTGTGTGTGTGTGTGGGGGGGGGTCTAGTGAATGTGAGTGTGTTTGTGTGTGTGGGGGGGGGGTGGACTAGTGAATGTGAGTGTGTTTGTGTGTGTGTGGGGGGGGGGGGGGTGGACTAGTGAATGTGAGTGTGTTTGTGTGTGTGGGGGGGGGGGGGGTGGACTAGTGAATGTGAGTGTGTTTGTGTGTGTGTGGGGGGGGGTGGACTAGTGTATGTGAGTGTGTTTGTGTGTGTGGGGGGGGGGGGTGGACTAGTGTGTGTGAGTGTGAGTGTGAGTGTGTTTGTGTGTGTGTTTGTGGGGGGGGTGGACGTGGACTAGTGTGTGTGAGTGTGTTTGTGTGTCGGGTCAGAACGGATGCTTTGTGAGCCTCTCCATCTTAACTCACAGCGTTAACCTGACCCCTGACCTCTCACACAGAGACAGCTTGTCTGTCACTTCCTGTCTCAGTGTTCCACTACCGACAGTGAGGTTATTATACAACAGGCAGGCAGAGAGTGCACTACTGTGATCCTGTGTGTCCTTTAGGTTTACTGACTGGTCTGCTACAGCACAGTGAGAATACAGTGTGGACAGTGTAACCCTCAACGTGCCGCCATAGATTTGGTAGGGAGGATCGTTCAACAGTGGTAGATTTGGTAGGGAGGATCGTTCAACAGTGGTAGATGTCGTGGTGATATTCAAGCTGTTCTCCGTCCCCAAATAGCTGAGTTTCCTTTTGTCAAGTCCAGGAAGCATTGTCAGGCCCTGCGGTTTTGGGATGAGGAGGTATAGTCTCTTCCCACAGACATTAGTAGACCCAGAACTTTACCAAAGCCTAAACTAGATAAGGTGTTATTATCTCACGTTCTGACTGAAAACTTCTGTGTTGTCTGTCCTCACGTTCTGACTGAAAACTTCTGTGTTGTCTGTCCTATAGGTGAGGCGTGTGGCGGACATTTTGATGCCAGCAACGCCGGGTACATCACCACCCCAGGGTACCCTCTGGAGTACCCCCCTCATCAGAGCTGTCGCTGGGTCGTCACCGCCCCAGAACCTTCCCAACGTATCGTCCTCAACTTCAACCCCCACTTTGAACTGGAGAAACTGGACTGCAGGTGAGACAGAGAAGGAGATCTATACTGTTTTTATATCCAACACCACAGAGAGATCTATACTGAGTATATCCAACACCACAGTGAGATCTGTTCTGTTTGTATCCAACACAATTTCCAGCTCCCTGCTGTTTCTGTGTCAGTTTCCCTCATAACAAGCTCTTGGCGTTATCTCTCTGTTATCACCCACACCATATTCCTCATCTCTCTGTTATCTCCCACACCATATTCCCCATCTCTCTTTATCTCCCACATCATATTCCCCATCTCTCTGTAATCTCCCACACCATATTCCCCATCTCTCTGTTATCTCCCACACCATATTCCCCATCTCTCTGTAATCTCCCACACCATATTCCCCATCTCTCTGTCATCTCCCACACCATATTCCCCATCTCTCTGTAATCTCGCACACCATATTCCCCATCTCTCTGTAATCTCCCATACTATATTCCCCATCTGTCTGTAATCTCCCACACCATATTCCCCATCTCTCTGTAATCTCCCACACCATATTCCCCATCTCACTGTAATCTCCCAAACCATATTTCCCATCTCTCTGTAATCTCCCACACCATATTCCCCATCTATCTGTAATCTCCCACACCATATTCCCCATCTGTCTGTAATCTCCCACACCATATTCCCAATTTCTCTGTAATCTCCCACACTATATTCCCCACCTGTCTGTAATCTCCCACACCATATTCCCCATCTCTCTGTAATCACCCACACCATATTCCCCATCTCACTGTAATCTCCCACACCATATTCCCCATCTCTCTGTAATCTCCCACACCATAGTCCCCATCTCTCTGTAATCTCCCACACCATTTTCCCCATCTCTCTGTAATCTCCCACACCATAGTCCCCAACTCTCTGTAATCTCCCACACCATATTCCCCATCTCTCTGTAATCTCCCATACCATATTCCCCATCTCTCTGTAATCTCCCACTCCATAGTCCCCATCTCTCTGTAATCTCCCACACCATATTCCCCATCTCTCTGTAATCTCCCACACCATATTCCCCATCTCTCTGTAATCAAATTCCACATCAACAACAACAACAGCCACAGAATTCTAGAACCCTTGAGAATCAGTGGAGTATTGGGAGCATTCCATATGCCTGACATCAGTTCTGTTTCTTCTACCCTCTATTGGTAAATCAAAGAAGTACAGCCAGATTCCAGACCGTCCGTTATTTTGGGAAGAGATTGACCATTGTCCAACTCTCCAAACATCACATAGAATACCGTTGTATCAGCGGACACTGAGCTGCATATACACGTATAAGGCAACATACACAACCAGTCAAAAGTTTAGACACACCTACTCATTCAAAGGTTTTTCTTGATTTTGTACTATTTGCTACATTGTAGAATAACAGTGAAGACATCAAAACTATGAAACTGTGTTGGTTAATACAGGAGTGTCCACCGTGCTTCTACACCTGCATTGCTTGCTTTTTGGGGTTTTAGGCTGGGTTTCTGTACAGCACTTTGAGATATCAGCTGATGTACGAAGGGCTATATAAATACATTTGATTTGATTTTGAATTTGATTCCAAATGTGTTATTTCATAGTTTGAATGTCTTCACTATTATTCAACAATGTAGAAAATAGTAAAACACAAAGAAGTAAAAGTCTTTAGTGTACATTTAGTTTTATTTCTACTGTCCTGTACATTCATTACACTGTCGGTAGAGGCTTCCTACTGTCCTGTACATTCATTACACTGTCGGTAGAGGCTTCCTACTGTCCTGTACATTCATTACACTGTCGGTAGAGGCTTCCTACTGTCCTGTACATTCATTACACTGTCGGTAGAGGCTTCCTACTGTCCTGTACATTCATTACACTGTCGGTAGAGGCTTCCTACTGTCCTGTACATTCATTACACTGTCGGTAGAGGCTTCCTACTGTCCTGTACATTCATTACACTGTCGGTAGAGGCTTCCTACTGTCCTGTACATTCATTACACTGTCGGTAGAGGCTTCCTACTGTCCTGTACATTCATTACACTGTCGGTAGAGGCTTCCTACTGTCCTGTACATTCATTACACTGTCGGTAGAGGCTTCCTTGTACATAAGTACACAGTCAAAACACATGTACAGGTCTGAGATAGAGTTTAGTCTACAAGTCTACAAGCTGATAGACGACAGGACACTCCTAGTAAAGCCTAACCTTGCAGACAGATAGTGGGTGTGTCCCAAATGGCATCTTAAGGCCCATCGGGCTCTGGTCAAAAGTAGTTCACTATATAGGGACAAGGGTGTTATTGGGCTCTGGGCAAAAGTAGTGCACTATATAGGGAATAGGGTTCCATTGGGCTCTGGTCTAAAGTAGTGCACTATATAGGGAATAGGGTTCCATTGGGCTCTGGTCTAAAGTAGTGCACTATATAGGGAATAGGGTTCTATAAGGGGCTCTGGTCTAAAGTAGTGCACTATAATAGGGAATAGGGTTCCATTGGGCTCTGGTCTAAAGTAGTGAACTATATAGGGACTAGGGTCTTATTTGGGACGTGGACACACCCAGTCATATCCTATCAGCCTCTCTCTCTCCGCCCTTCTTCCATTTATTAACAAGCCATCAATAATACAAGGATATGTTTCTAAAAGAGAGATTTATGGCTCAGGATGCTTCCTGACAGTCTTTTGGAATGACAACATTAATCTTTTAGCAGCTGTTGTTGAAAGACACTCTGCTGCTCTTCTTCAGTAGCACAGGAGTGATAGAAACACAGATTGTTGACTTTGAAGTTGTATTGTCACCTTGTTCTCTTTCTTCCTCGCTCATTCCCAATAACGCAATAATCAATATCAGTAGTACTATAAAAACAAAAAAGTACAACAAAAAACACACGAGAAATATAAATAATAACACAAGGAAGGAAGTATATACAGGGTCAGTTCCACAGTCAGTTCCAATACCATATTTACAATATGGATACTGAATTGGTAGGGTTGGATATGTATAGGGGTAAGGTGGCTAGGCATCAGGATATATGATAAACATTGGTCAGTGGAGGCTCCTCAGAGGAGGAAGGGGAGGACCGTCCTCCTCAGTGAATTTCTTATAAATACAAATTGGGAAACATTTTAAAAAATTAGCATTTTTAAATAAAACTATACTAAATATATTCACGTCACCAAATTATTGATTAAAACACACTGTTTTTCAATGACAGTCTACAGTAGCCTCAACAGCACTTTGTAGGGTAGCACCATGGTGTAGCCAGAGGACAGCTAGCTTCCGTCCTCCTCTGGGTACATTGACTTCAATACAAAACCTAGGAGGCTCATGGTTCTCATTCCCTTCCATAGACTTACACAGTAATTATGACAACTTCCTCAGGACGTCCTCCAACCTATCAGAGCTCTTGCAGCATGAACTGACATGTTGTCCACCCAATGAAAGGCTCAGAGAATTCATCTAGTACTGAAAGCATAAGCTACAGCTAGCTAGCACTGCAGTGAATAAAATGTGGTAAGTAGTTGACTCAAAGAGAGCGAAAGACAATAGTTTAACAGTTTTCAATAAATTATTTTCTTTAAAAATGAAGGAGTTGCAAGAGAAAGAGAGTTCATAATTTGTTAAAACTTTCCCCTTTCACTTAATTAGCTAGCGAATGCAGCTAGCTAGTTTAGCCTACTCAACCAACCAGCTCAAACAGAGAGAGATGCTATGTTAGCTAGCTGGCTATGGCTTTCCAACAGAGAGAGATGCTATGTTAGCTAGCTGGCTATGGCTATCCAACAGAGAGAGATGCTATGTTAGCTAGCTGGCTATGGCTTTCCAACAGAGAGAGATGCTATGTTAGCTAGCTGGCTATGGCTATCCAACAGAGAGAGATGCTATGTTAGCTAGCTGGTTATGGCTATCCAACAGAGAGAGATGCTATGTTAGCTAGCTGGCTATGGCTATCCAACAGAGAGAGATGCTATGTTAGCTAGCTGGCTATGGCTATCCAACAGAGAGAGATGCTATGTTACCTAGCTGGCTATGGCTATCCAACAGAGAGAGATGCTATGTTAGCTAGCTGGCTATGGCTATCCAACAGAGAGAGATGCTATGTTAGCTAGCTGGTTATGGCTATCCAACAGAGAGAGATGCTATGTTAGCTAGCTGGCTATGGCTATCCAACAGAGAGAGATGCTATGTTAGCTAGCTGGCTATGGCTATCCAACAGAGAGAGATGCTATGTTAGCTAGCTGGCTATGGCTATCCAACAGAGAGAGATGCTATGTTAGCTAGCTGGCTATGGCTATCCAACAGAGAGAGATGCTATGTTAGCTAGCTGGCTATGGCTATCCAACAGAGAGAGATGCTATGTTAGCTAGCTGGTTATGGCTATCCAACAGAGAGAGATGCTATGTTAGCTAGCTGGCTATGGCTATCCAACAGAGAGAGATGCTATGTTAGCTAGCTGGCTATGGCTATCCAACAGAGAGAGATGCTACGTTAGCTAGCTGGCTATGGCTATCCAACAGAGAGAGATGCTACGTTAGCTAGCTGGTTATGGCTATCCAACAGAGAGAGATGCTATGTTAGCTAGCTGGCTATGGCTATCCAACAGAGAGAGATGCTATGTTAGCTAGCTGGCTATGGCTATCCAACAGAGAGAGATGCTACGTTAGCTA
>NC_034199.2:49104406-49106906 GCF_002021735.2 Oncorhynchus kisutch
TAGCAATATAATAATATAGATATATGTAGTCATATAGATATATATATATAGAAATATAGCAATATAGTACTATAGATATACTGTATATAGTGATATATATATATATATATATATATATATATATATATATATATATATAGAAATATAGCAATATAATAATATAGATATATGTAGTCATATAGATATATATATATAGAAATATAGCAATATAGTACTATAGATATACTGTATATAGTGATATATATATATATATATATATATATATATAGAAATATAGCAATATAGTACTATAGATATACTGTATATAGTGATATATATATATATATATATAGTAATAAAATATATATATATATATATATATATATATATATATATATAGTAATGTAGCAATATAGTAATGTAGTAGTATAGTACTATAGTAATATAGTAATGTAGATATATACCAATATAGTAATATATATATATATGTGACCAGTGAGCTAGTAATGTAGTAATATAGTAATGTAGTATTATATTAATGTAATATTATAGTAATGTAGTAATGTAGTAATGTAGTAATATAGTAATGTAGTAATATAGTAATGTAGTATTATATTAATGTAATATTATAGTAATGTAGTAATGTAGTAATGTAGTAATGTAGTAATGTAGTAAATTAGTAAAATAGTCATGTAGTAATATAGTAATGTAGTAATATAGTAATGTAGTAATGTAGTAAATTAGTAATGTAGTCATATATTCATATAGTAATATAGTAATGTAGTAATATAGTAATATAGTAATGTAGTAATATAGTAATGTAGTAATATTGTTAAAACACAGCAGTTGTTGTCTTCATGATTAAAACTGTGGCTGGACTCTTCTCTGATCTGTTCCTGCTGCTCCTCTAGGTCTCACTGCTCCTTGCCCGTTCAGCTCCTGCCTCTAGCTCCTGCCCCTATGCCTCTAGCTCCTGCCCCTAGCTTCTGCCCCTATGCCTCTAGCTCCTGCCCCTATGCCTCTAGCTCCTGCCCCTAGCGCCTGCCTCTAGCTCCTGCCCCTAGCTCCTGCCCTTAGCTCCTGCCCCTATGCCTCTAGCTCCTACCCCTAGCTCCTGCTTCTAGCTCCTGCCCCTAGCTCCTGCCCCTAGCTCCTGCCTCTAGCTCCTGCCCCTAGCTCCTGCCCCTAGCTCCTGCCCCTAGCTCCTGCCTCTAGCTCCTGCCTCTAGCTCCTGCCCCTAGCTCCTGCCTCTAGCTCCTACCCCTAGCTCCTGCCCCTAGCTCCTGCCTCTAGGTCCTGCCTCTAGGTCCTGCCTCTAGCTCCTGCCTCTAGCTCCTGCCTCTAGCTCCTGCCCCTAGCTCCTGCCTCTAGCTCCTGCCCCTAGCTCCTGCCCCTAGCGCCTGCCCCTAGCTCCTGACTCTAGCTCCTGCCCCTAGCTCCTGCCCCTAGCTCCTGCCTCTAGCTCCTGCCTCTAGCTCCTGCCTCTAGCTCCTGCCCCTAGCTCCTGCCCCTAGCTCCTGCCTCTAGCTCCTGCCCCTAGCTCCTGGACACACACTCACACATAAACATGCAGTATGACTGCCTTTTATAAGACGCATTATCATTCAGCACGTCCTGCCTGTCGTTCTAGAGTGCCCAGCGCAGCACGGCGAGCCCCCCAGCGCAGCACGGCGAGCCCCCGGGTTATAAATAGGTTAACCATAATAAGAGGTAGGATGATCATGATATACTGTCATCAGCAGATCCACTGATCGCTCAGTTTGTACAGTGGTTACTATCTCTCAGTTTGTACAGTGGTTACTATCTCTCAGTCTGTACAGTGGTTACTATCTCTCAGTCTGTACAGTGGCTACACTCTCTCAGTCTGTACAGTGGTTACTATCTCTCAGTCTGTACAGTGGTTACTATCTCTCAGTCTGTACAGTGGTTACTATCTCTCAGTCTGTACAGTGGTTACTATCGCTCAGTCTGTACAGTCGTTACTATCTCTCAGTTTGTACAGTGTTTACTATCGCTCAGTCTGTACAGTAGTTACTATCGCTCAGTCTGTACAGTAGTTACTATCTCTCAGTCTGTACAGTGGTTACTATCTCTCAGTCTGTACAGTGGTTACTATCTCTCAGTCTGTACTATCTCTCAGTCTGTACAGTGGTTACTCTCTCTCTCAGTCTGTACAGCGGTTACTATCTCTCAGTCTGTACAGTGGCAACACTCTCTCAGTCTGTACAGTGGTTACTATCTCTCAGTCGGTACAGTGGTTACTATCTGTCAGTCTGTACAGTGGTTACTATCTCTCAGTGTGTACAGTGGTTACTATCTCTCAGTGTGTACAGCGGTTACTATCTCTCAGTCTGTACAGTGTTTACTATCGCTCAGTCTGTACAGTAGTTACTATCTCTCAGTCTGTACAGTGGTTACTATCTCTCAGTCTGTACAGTGGTTACTATCTCTCGTCTGTACAGTGGTTACTATATCTCAGTCTGTACAGTGCTTTCACCTCAGCTCTTTAACAGCAAGAGAG
>NC_034199.2:49111906-49122751 GCF_002021735.2 Oncorhynchus kisutch
TCTGGTCTGATGAAACAAAAATGGAACTGTTTGGCCATAATGACAATCGTTATGTTTGGAGGAAAAAGGGGGATGCTTGCAAACCGAAGAACACCATCCCAACCGTGAAGCACGGGGGTGGCAGCATCATGTTGTGGGGGTGCTTTGCTGCAGGAGGGACTGGTGCACTTCACAAAATAGATGGCATTATGAGGAAGGGACATTATGTGGATATTTTGAAGCAACATCTCAAGACATCAGTCAGGAAGTTAAAGCTTGGTCGTAAATGGGTCTTCCAAATGGACAATGATCCCAAGCATACTTCCAAAGTTGTAGCAAAATGGCTTAAGGACAACAAAGTCAAGGTATTGGAGTGTCCATCACAAAGCCCTAACCTCAATCCAGTAGAACATTTGTGGGCAGAACTGAAAAAGTGTGTGTGAGCAAGGAGGCCCACAAACCTGACTCAGTTACACCAGCTCTGTCAGGAGGAATGGGCCAAAATTCACCCAACTTATTGTGGGAAGCTTGTGGAAGTCTACCCGAAACGTTTGACCAAAGTTTACCATACTAATTGAGTGTATGTAAACTTCTGACCCATTGGGAATGTGATGAAAGAAATACAAGCTGAAATAAATAATTCTCTCTACTATTATTTCACATTCTTAAAATAAAGTGTTGATCCTAACTGACCTAAAACAGGGAATTTTTACTGGGATTACATTTCAGGGATTGTGAAAAAACTGTATTTAAATGTACATAGTATTTTGCTAAAGTGTATTTAAACTTCCGACTTCAACTATACACACACCACACACACACACACACACACACACAGCATGTCTCCCAGCTCGGAGAGAAAGAAGGCACCGTGGTTAATGTCAGAACTAATTGGAGAGGGGGTAGAATCAGAATCCGCCCCGATGCCGCCTGCAGCTCTCCTGAACGACTTGGAGAACCCAAATGCCACCCTATTCCCTATGCAGTGCTCTGTTGAAAAGGAGTGCACTATATAGGGAATAGGGTGCTATTTGGGTTGTCGTGAGAGATCTCTCGCTGCCTCAGTGTGGCTGCTGCTGCAAGACTTGCCAGCAACAAAGAGAGAGACATTGTGATCATGTCAAAAGAGCCCTGTCGGATCTGTCTCCACGACTGCGATTCGGAGACCAGAGAAAAAGAGGATTCAACCTCAAAAACTCGCTGGTGTTCTCCAGTCTAAATATACTCAGGCAGGCCTTCATAGAGCTGTCTCTTACTCTGCCTCTACCTTTACCTCGTGTCTCTCACTGCCTCTACCTCGTCTCTCTCACTACCTCTACCTCGTCTCTCTCTACCTGTACTTTGTCTCTCTCACTGCCTCTGCCTCTACCTCGTCTCTCTCTACCTCTACCTCGTCTCTCTCACTGCCTCTACCTCTACCTCGTCTCTCTCTACCTCTACCTCGTCTCTCTCACTGCCTCTGCCTATACCTCGTCTCTCTCACTGCCTCTACCTCTACCTTGTCTCTCTCTACCTCTACCTTCTCTCTCACTGCCTCTACCTCGTCTCTCTCTACCTCTATTTTGTCTCTCTCTCTGCCTCTACCTCTACCTCGTCTCTCTCGACCTCTACCTCTACTTTGTCTCTCTCTCTGCCTCTGCCTCTACCTCGTCTCAACCTCGTCTCTCTCTCTGCCTCTACCTCATCTCTACCTCTACCTCTACTTTGTCTCTCTCTCTGCCTCTGCCTCGACCTCGTCTCTACCTCGTCTCTCTCACTGCCTCAACCTCGTCTCTACCTCTACCTCGTCTCTCTCACGGCCTCTACATCGTCTCTCTCACTACCTCTACCTCGTCTCTCTCACTGTCTTTACCTCGTCTCTCTCTCTACCTCTATCTCGTCTCTCTCTCTGCCTCTACCTCTACCCCGTCTCTCTCACTTCCTCTACCTCTACCTCGTCTCTCTCTCTGCTTCTACCTCTACCTCGTCTCTCTCACTCACTCTACCTCTACTTTGTCTCTCTCTCTGCCTCTACCTCTGCCTCTACCTTGCCCTGTCTCTCTCTCTGACTCTACCTTGTCTCTCTCACTGCCTCTACCACTACTTTGTCTCTCTCTCTGCCTCTGCCTCTACCTCTGCCTCTACCTCTACTTTGTCTCTGCCTCTGCCTCTACCTCTGCCTCTACCTTGCCTCGTCTCTCTCACGGCCTCTACATCGTCTCTCTCACTACCTCTACCTCGTCTCTCTCACTGTCTTTACCTCGTCTCTCTCTCTACCTCTATCTCGTCTCTCTCTCTGCCTCTACCTCTACCCCGTCTCTCTCACTTCCTCTACCTCTACCTCGTCTCTCTCTCTGCTTCTACCTCTACCTCGTCTCTCTCACTCACTCTACCTCTACTTTGTCTCTCTCTCTGCCTCTACCTCTGCCTCTACCTTGCCCTGTCTCTCTCTCTGACTCTACCTTGTCTCTCTCACTGCCTCTACCACTACTTTGTCTCTCTCTCTGCCTCTGCCTCTACCTCTGCCTCTACCTCTACTTTGTCTCTCTCTCTGCCTCTACCTCTGCCTCTACCTTGCCTCGTCTCTCTCACTACCTCTCCCTCTACCTTGTCTCTCTCACTACCTCTGCCTCTACCTTGCCTCTCTCACTACCTCTGCCTCTACCTTGCCTTGTTTCTCTCACTACCTCTGCCTTGCCTTGTCTCTCTCACTGCCTCTGCCTCTACCTTGCCTTGTCTCTCTCACTGCCTCTACCTTGCCTTGTCTCTCTCACTGCCTCTGCTTCTACCTGTAGGCTACTGAGTAGAGAGGAATCAGGCTGGGAAGCAGGCCTGGCTCAGAGTGGAGGAAGGGGTGAGGAGGAAGAGGGGGAAGGGGGAAGAAGGGAGGGAGGACACCTGTCTGTGTCTGTCAGAGGGGGGGCTGAGAGCAGTGTCAGGTTCTCTCCTCCACCCCCATGCACTCCTCTACCTGACACAGTGCCACCAGTTATGTGCCCCACAGCAGTTTAGTCTGTTACAGAGAGGAGAGAGTTGGAGAGAGAGAGAGACAGAGAGAGAGAGAGAGAGAGAGAGAGAGAGAGAGAGAGAGAGAGAGAGAGAGAGAGAGAGAGAGAGAGAGAGACATAATAAATCTGTCACATCTTTATCCTGGCCAAAGCAGTAACTGACATGTCCATTTTAAAGCTAGAAGAGGAATAGGAAGAAGAAGGAAGAACAGAACCCTAGAAAGGCTTTGTGAGAACAACTCTCAACCACGTTGCCACGGCGTTGTCAGTTCACACGCTGTCACTGACACAATGCATGAGGGAGGTGAGTTGGTGTTAGGAGACTTGTTTACCTCTCCCTCCCCTGAATGTCCCCCCTCCCCCACCATCAGTGGATAGAGCTGCATGCTACATGCTGGTTCTCCCTAGTACAACACACTGAATCCATGTTAGGGGACTTGTTTACCTCTCCCTCCCCTGAATGTCTCCCCGTCCGTGGATAGAGCTGCAGGCTAAATGCTGGCTAGCCTCCACCGGCAACAGTAAAGATTCTCCCAAGTACAACACCTTTCTAAGGTCTATATAACAGGGCACAGAGCAGTCAGCATGACACAGTACTACATTATCTGTACTTCAGTTTATTATTATTACAAATATGGTCATGTAGTAATATAGTAATATTGTAATGTAGTGATATAATAATATAATAATATAGTAATATAATAATATAGTAATATAGTAATATAATAATATAGTAATATAATAATATAATAATATAGTAATATAATAATATAGTAATATAATAATATAATAATATAATAATATAATAATATAGTAATATAATAATATAATAATATAATAATATAGTAATATAATAATATAATAATATAGTAATATAATAATATAGTAATATAATAATATAATGAAATAATAATATAACAATATAGTAATATTGTAATGTAATGATATAGTAATATAATAATACAGTAATATAATAATATAGTAACATAATAATATAATAATATAATAATATAATAATATAATAATATAATAATATAATAATATAGTAATATTGTAATGTAATGATATAATAATATAATAATATAGTAATATAATAATATAGTAATATAATAATATAGTGATATAATAATATAATAATATAGTAACATAATAATATAATAATATAATAATATAACAATATAGTAATATTGTAACGTAATGATATAGTAATATAATAATATAGTAATATAATAATATAATAATATAATAATTTAGTAATATTGTAATATAATAATATAGTAATATAATAATATAATGAAATAATAATATAGTAATATAGTAATATTGTAATGTAGTGATATAATAATAAATAATATAGTAATATAATAATATAGTAATATAGTAATATGTAATGTAGTGATATAATAATAAAATAATATAGTAATATAACAATACAGTAATATAATAATAGAGTAATATAATAATATAATAATATAATCATATAATAATATAGTAATATAATAATATAGTAATATAATAATAGAGTGATATAATAATATAATAATATATTAATATAATAATATAGTAATATAATAATATAGTAATATAATAATATAATAATATAATAATATAATAATATAATAATATAATATAATAATATAATAATATAGTAATATAATAATATAGTAATATAATAATATAATAATATAATAATATAATAATATAGTAATATAATAATATAATAATATAGTAATATAATAATATAGTAATATAATAATATAATAATATAGTAATATAATAATATAGTAATATAATAATATAATAATATAATAATATAATAATATAGTAATATAATAATATAATAATATAATAATATAATAATATAATAATATAATAATATAGTAATATAATAATATAGTAATATAATAATATAGTAATATAATAATATAGTAATATAGTAATATTGTAATGTAGTGCTTCTACACCTGCATTGCTTGCTGTTTGGGGTTTTAGGCTGGGTTTCTGTACAGCACTTTGAGATATCAGCTGATGTACGAAGGGCTATATAAATACATTTGATTTGATTTGATTTGATAATAATATAGTAATATAATAATATAATAATATAGTAATATCATAATATAGTAATATAATAAGATAATATAGGAATGTTGTAATATAATAATATAATAATATAGTAATGTAATGATACAGCAATTTAGCAATATATTAATATAGTGATATAGTAATACACACACACACAGAGAGCTAGTTCAACAGAACGCCTGCTCCCTCTCTATTCCTCTCCAGGTGACCAGATATCTCCATAAACCCTACCAGATCCACTAGTAAATCACCAGTAATCCAGCAATAATCCACCTGTAATCCAGCAGTAATCCAGCAGTAATCCACCTGTAATCCAGCAGTAATCCAGCAGTAATCCACCTGTAATCCAGCAGTAATCCAGCAGTAATCCAGCAGTAATCCACCTGTAATCCAGCAGTAATCCACCTGTAATCCACCTGTAATCCAGCAGTAATCCACCTGTAATCCAGCAGTAATCCACCAGTAATCCATCAGTAATCCACCAGTAATCCACCTGTAATCCAGCAGTAATCCAGAAGTAATCCACCTGTAATCCACCAGTAATCCACCTGTAATCTAGCAGTAATCCACCTGTAATGCACCAGTAATCCACCTGTAATCCACCAGGTGGTAATCCACCTGTAATCCAGCAGTAATCCAGCATTAATCCACCTGTAATCCACCAGTAATCCACCTGTAATCCAGCAGTAATCCACCAGTAATCCATCAGTAATCCACCAGTAATCCACCTGTAATCCAGCAGTAATCCAGAAGTAATCCACCTGTAATCCACCAGTAATCCACCTGTAATCCACCTGTAATCCACCAGTAATCCAGCAGTAATCCAGCAGTAATCCACCTGTAATCCACCTGTAATCCAGCAGTTATCCAGCAGTAATCCAGCAGTAATCCACCAGTAATCCAGCAGTGATCCACCTGTAATCCAGCAGTAATCCACCTGTAATTCACCAGTAATCCACCTGTAATCCAGCAGTAATCCACCTGTAATCCAGCAGTAATCCAACTGTAATCCAGCAGTAATCCACCTGTAATCCAGCAGTAATCCACCTGTAATCCAGCAGTAATCCACCTGTAATCCAGCAGTAATCCACCTGTAATCCAGCTGTAATCCACCTGTAATCCAGCAGTAATCCACCTGTAATTCACCAGTAATCCACCTGTAATCCAGCAGTAATCCACCTGTAATCCAGCAGTAATCCACCTGTAATCCAGCAGTAATCCACCTGTAATCCAGCAGGAATCCACCTGTAATCCAGCAGTAATCCACCTGTAATCCAGCAGGAATCTGGAAGGCTGGTTATTAAGTTAATTACCCTAAATTTATATTAAAATGAAAGGACATCAAGGCCTAACGGTCTGGAGTTGCTCTTATCAGTCTTTCTCTAATTGTCGTCTGCACTGATTGGTAAATCGAGGGATATAGCCACAACCCTACTATACTGCACTGTGTCTATAGTACAATGGAGGTACCTGCAGGGCCTGAGGTTGCAGTCTTTCTTTCATTGTCTTATTAATTTACATAGAGCACCTTTCCTCTGCTCTGATCGTTAGACTGAAGGACGAGTGTTTTATAGAAGTGACCCACCAGTCGAAAGACAATGGCCTCTATCCCAGACCCTAACTCTGTTATCATGTGTCCTCAGTTATAAAGGTTTATTTTGGAGAGGCAGGTGGGTTTGGTCTTGTTGCTCAAGGTTTAAGAAACTGACCAATAGGAATCTGAGTTTCGGTGAGAGAACAGAGGTCAGCTGACAGTCAAAGATCAGAGAAACTGACCGATAGGACACGAGCTGGAATTATACACTTCAGGCTACATCTGAATGGGACTCTATTCCCTATGTGGTGCACTAATCTGGATCAAACTGGTGCACTATATAGGGATTAGGGTGATCAAAGTAGTGCACTATATAGGGATTAGGGTGATCAAAGTAGTGCACTATATAGGGAGTAGGGTGATCTAAAGTAGTGCACTATATGGGGATTAGGTTGATCAAAAGTAGTGCACTATATCTGTCTTACTGGGTTGGCCAGCTATATCTCATCTGTCTATGTATCATCTGTCTATATCTCATCTGTCTATATCTCATCTGTCCATATCTCCTCTGTCTATATCTCATCTGTTTTACTGGGTTGGCCAGCTATATCTCATCTGTCTATGTATCATCTGTCTATATCTCCTCTGTCTATATCTCATCTGTCTATATCTCATCTGTCTATATCTCCTCTGTCTATATCTCATCTGTCTATATCTCATCTGTCTATATCTCATCTGTCTATATCTCATCTGTCTATATCTCCTCTGTCTATATCTCATCTGTCTATATCTCATCTGTCTATATCTCATCTGTCTATATCTCATCTGTCTCACTGGGTTGGCCAGCTATATCTCCTCTGTCTATATCTCATCCGTCTATATCTCATCTGTCTCACTGGGTTGGCCAGCTATATCTCCTATGTCTATATCTCATCTGTCTATATCTCCTCTGTCTATATCTCATCTGTCTATATCTCATCTGTCTATATCTCATCTGTCTATATCTCATCTGTCTATATCTCATCTGTCCATATCTCCTCTGTCTATATCTCATCTGTCTATATCTCATCTGTCTCACTGGGTTGGCCAGCTATATCTCCTCTGTCTGTATTCTACTTGGTTTTCGTGGACTTCCAATACCAAACATGCTGTCCATGTTTCTACCCAGATATGACTTCATAGAGATCCGTGATGGAAACAGTGAGAATGGAGATCTGTTGGGTAAACACTGCAGCAACATCGCCCCTCCAGCCATCATCTCCTCCGGCCCCGTGCTCCACATCAAGTTTGTCTCTGACTACGCTCACCAGGGAGCTGGTTTTTCACTGCGCTACGAGATCTTCAAAACTGGTGAGTCCAATATGAATAACGACACAACGTTGATACAAACGTTTAACTACACAAATAGATTGGGACAAATGAAACCCAGTAGAAAGGCAGTCGGTAGACCTATTGGTTATAGATACACTTAGGAGCAGTTTCCCAGACACGGATTCAATTATTATTATTATTATATTCTGGCAGTTAGAGATGTACACTGGCTTGCGAAAGTATTCACCCCCCTTGGCATTTTTCCTGTTTTGTTGCCTTAGAACCTGGAATTAAAATATATTTTTTGGGGGGGGTTGGTATCATTTGATTTACACAACATGCCTACCACTTTGAAGATGCAACATATTTTTTATTGTGAAACAAACAAGAATAAGACAAAAAAAACGGACAACTTGAGCATAACTATCCATCCCCCCAAAGTCAATACTTTGTAGAGCCACCTTTTGTAGCAATTACAGCTGCAAGTCTCTTGGGGTATGTCTCTATAAGCTTGGCACATCTAGCCACTGGGATTTTTGCCCATTCTTCAAGTTAAAACTGCTCCAGCTCCTTCAAGTTGGATGGGTTACGCTGGTGTACGTCAATCTTAAAGTCATATCACAGATTATCAATTGGATTGAGGTCTGGGCTTTGATTAGGCCATTCCAAGACATTTAAACCCATTAATCCACTCGAGTGTGGCTTTAGCAGGGTCATTATCCTGCTGGAAGGTGAACCTCCGTCCCATGTTTCAGGTTTCCCTCAAGAATTACCCTGTATTTAGCACCATACAACATTCCTTAAATTCTGACCAGTTTCCCAATCCCTACTGATGAAAAACATCCCCACAGCATGATGCTGCCACCACCATACTTAACTGTGGGGATGGTTTTCTCGGGGTGATGAGAGGTGTTGGGTTTGCGCCAGACATAGTGTTTTCCTTGATGGCCAAGAAAGCTCAACTTTAGTCTCATCTGACCGGAGGACCTTTTTCCATATGTTTGGGGAGTCTCCCACGTGCCTTTTGGTGAACACCAAACGTGTTTGCTTGTTTGTTTTTTTAAGCAATGGCTTTATTCTGGCCCCTCTTCTGTAAAGCCCAGGTCTGTGGAGTGTACAGCTTAAAGTGGTCCTATGGACAGATACTCCAATCTCTGCTGTGGAGCTTTGCAGCTCCTTCAGGGTTACCTTTGTTCTCTGTTGCCTCTCTGATTAATGCCCTCCTTGCCTGGTCTGAGTTTTGGTGGGCGGCCCTCTCTTGGCAGGTTTGTTGTGGTGCCATATTCTTTCCATTTTAATAATGGATTTAATGGTGCTCTGTGGGATGTTCAACGTTTCAGATATTTCTTTACAACCCAACCCTGATCTGTACTTCTCCACGACTTTGTCCCTGACCTGTTTGGAGAACTCCTTGGTCTTCATGGTGACGCTTGCTTGGTGATGTTGCAGACTCTGGGGCCTTTCAGAACAACTGAGATCATGTGACACTTAGATTGCACACAGGTAGACTTTATTTAATTAATTATGTGACTTCTGAAGGTAATTGGTTGCACCAGATCTTATTTAGGGGCTTCATAGTAAAAGGGTGAATACATGTGCACACAACACTGTTCAGTTTTTAAAAAATACATAATTTCACTTCACCAATTTGGACTATTCTGTGTCTGTCCATTACATGAAATCCAAATAAAAATCCATTTAAATTACAGGTTGCAACAAAATAGGAAAAACACCAAGAGGGATGAATACTTTTGCAAGGCACTGTAGCTAGCTAGACAAATACTGTAAAAAAATACTGGTATCTTTGTAGGACAGGTTAAATGTATCTTTGTAGGACAGGTCAGATGGTAGCTTTGTAGGACAAGTTAAATGGTAGCTATATGGGACAGGTTAATGGTAGCTGTGTAGGACAGGTTACATGGTAGCTTTGTGAGACAGGTTAAATGGTAGCTTTGTAGGACAGGTTAAATGGTAGCTTTGTAAGACAGGTTACATGGTAGATTTGTAAGACAGGCTACATGTCTTACATGGTAGCTTTGTAGGACAAGTTAAATGGTAATTATGTGGGACAGGTTAATGGTAGCTATGCAGGACAGGTTCAAACGTACACCTCTATCCTTCACAGTGCCTGTGGGACACATCTCTCTCCTTCACAGTGCCTGTGGGACACACACCTCTATCCTTCACAGAGCCTGTCTGACCCACACCTCTCTCCTTCACAGAGCCTGTCTGACCCACACCTCTCTCCTTCACAGTGCCTGTCTGACCCACACCTCTATCCTTACAGTGCCTGTGGGACACACACCTCTATCCTTCACAGTGCCTGTGGGACACACACCTCTCTCCTTCACAGAGCCTGTCTGACCCACACCTCTCTCCTTCACAGAGCCTGTCTGACCCACACCTCTCTCCTTCACAGTGCCTGTGGGACACACACCCTGACTAATTCAGATCAAGGGCTCGGGTGAATTAAGTAAATGGCCGTCAGTCGTTCCTCCTTTCTTCCTTCTGTTCCTCCTGAAAGCATTCCAGGAATGCCTGCTAGTCCTGCTTAATGGAGACCTGCTTTCTCGTCCCTGGAGAGAAGGGGTGGGGGTTACTAACACATCACATGTGGTGGTCTGGTGTAGTTTAGTCTGCTGTGGTCAGGGCTGTTAGCTGTTCACTGGCAAATGCTTTCTGGCACTACTGGGACTTGGGGTGTGTGTGGTTTGACAGAACCCACCCGGCGGACTCTAACACAACAGAGTCGTTAGTGTTAACACCCACTCACCCACTCAGACCCTTAGAGAGAGAGAGGGGGAGGGGGAGAGGAGGGAGAGAGAGAGAGGGGAGGAGAGGAGAGGAGGGGGAGAGGGAGAGGAGGGGGAGAGAGAGAGGGGAGGAGAGGAGAGGAGGGGGAGAGGGAGAGGAGGGGGAGAGAGAGAGAGGGGAGGGGGAGAGAGAGAG
>NC_034199.2:49127851-49152851 GCF_002021735.2 Oncorhynchus kisutch
AACCAAGTGTCAAAATAACCACAGTAACAATTATAACCAAGTGTCAAATAACCACAGTAACAGTTATAACCAAGTGTCAAAATAACCACAGTAACAATTATAACCAAGTGTCAAAATAACCACAGTAACAGTTATAACCAAGTGTCAAAATAACCACAGTATCAATTATAACCAAGTGTCAAAATAACCACAGTAACAATTATAACCAAGTGTCAAAATAACCACAGTAACAGTTATAACCAAGTGTCAAAATAACCACAGTATCAATTATAACCAAGTGTCAAAATAACCACAGTAACAATTATAACCAAGTGTCAAAATAACCACAGTAACAATTATAACCAAGTGTCAAAATAACCACAGTAACAACAATAACCAAGTGTCAAAATAACCAACACATTGAACAATAACAATAAGCATACAGTAGAGGACATGTGCAGGTTGATTGGTCTGTCAGACACTGTCCCTCATCTCATGGCAGGCAGCAATGTAGTGCGCTGCCAACCCACAGCTCTCTGCGTCCTCCCCCAACAGGACGGGTAGCCTATCCTCATCAGAGAGGTCTATGAACCCTTGGATAAGGGTTTCAAATTTGGGGAAATGACACTCTCTAATTGTTTTATATTTTTGACATTTAGTCAGGAAATGCAGCTCTGTCTCAGGTTCTGCTGTGGTGCAGTGGTTGCACAGCCTTTCCTCTACAGGGAGACAGGTTCTGCTGTGGTGCAGTGGTTGAACAGCCTTTCCTCTACAGGGAGACAGGTTCTGCTGTGGTGCAGTGGTTGCACAGCCTTTCCTCTACAGGGAGCCAGGTTTTCCTGTGTCTACCCTTCTCAATGGCTAGGCTGTGCTCATTGAGCCTGTACTTTGTCAAGGTTTTTCTAAGGTTTTGATCAGTAACCATGGTCAAATATTTAGCCACGGTGTACTGTCGATTTAGGGCCAGATAGCACTACATTTTGCTTTGTGTTTGTGTTTGTGTTTCCCAATAAGTAATGTAGTTTTATTTTGACTGTGTTGTAATTTGGTTAATTCTGATTGATTGGATGTTCTGGTCCTGAGGCTTCAGTGTGTTAGTAGAACAGGTTAGTGAACTCAGCCTCAGGACCAGCTGGATGAGGGGACTTTTCTTTGCTCAGCTCTTGGTATTGCAGGGCTTGGTAATGATATGAGAGGGGTTCACTGAGTTTCCAAATCTTAATTGCTCTTTTTTGAGTTTTTATTATTAGTGGATATTGGCCTAATTCTGCCCTGCATCCATTGTTTGTAGTTTTCCTCTGGACATGTAGGAGAATCTTACAGAACTCTGCATGCAGGGTTTCAATGGGGTGTTTGTCCCATTTGGTGAAATCTTGTTTTGCAAGTGAACCCTCCACCTCGCTGCCATGAAGTGCAATTGGTTCAATTACACATTTAATTAGTTTTAGTTTATAATAGGTATTTCAATTTGAATTTGTTTTTAATGGCTTCGTTTAATGCCTTGCGTGCTTTCTCTCTCAGTTCATTCACTGCCTCATTAAGGTGTCCAGTTGAGCTTATGTTTGAACCTCAGTACTTGTAGTGTGTGCAGTACTTTATATATTTAAACTTCAGTAATTGTAGTGTGTACAGTACTCTATATTTTTAAACCTCAGTAATTGTAGTGTGTGCAGTACTCTATATATTTAAACCTCAGTAATTGTAGTGTGTACAGTACTCTATATATTTAAACCTCAGTACTTGTAGTGTGTGCAGTACTCTATATATTTAAACCTCAGTAATTGTAGCGTGTGCAGTACTCTATATATTTTTTGTACCAATTAAGAACTTTGGTCTAATTCCCTGAGATCTGGATCTTCTCTGGAAAATCATTATTTTAGTCAATTTGGGGTTTTACCGCCAGGGCCCAGGTCTGGCAGTACTGCTCTAGCAGGTCCAGGCTCTGCTGTAGGCCATGTGCTGTGGGTGACAGCAGGCATAGGTCATCTGCGAAGAGTAGGCAATTAACCGGGGCTGAGGATTTTTCTAGAATAGTGACCATTCGTTAATGTAAATATTGAAGAGTGCAGGGCTCAGATTACAACCCTGACGAAGGCCCCGCCCCTGGTTAAATAATTATGTTTTTTTCTTACCAATTCTAATGCTGAACCTATTGCCAGTAAACATTGATTAAATTATGTTGTGTTTTACCCCCTATGCCATTTTCAATAACTCTGTAGAACAGTCCTGTATGCCACATAGAATCAAATGCTTTTGGAAGTCGATAAAGCAAGCGTATATTTTGGTATTATTTTGGTGGACATGTTTATCTATCAGGATGTGTAGGATGTAGATATGATCAGTTGTGCGATGTTTTGGTTTAAATCCAATTAGGCTTTTACTCAAGACATTGTGCTTATTAAGGAAGTTTAGAACTCTTACATTTATAATACTACAGAAAACCTGCCCCAGGTTACTGTTCACACAAATGCCTCTGTAGGCAGGTACAGCACTTTGAGATATCAGCTGATGTAAGAAGTGCTTTATAAATACATTTGATTTGATTTGATTCAATTGTTAGGGTCAAATTTGCCTCCATTCTTAAAGATTGGGTGTATGAGTCCTTGATTGCAGATGTCAGGGAAATAACCTACACTCAGGATAAAATGGTGAGACACGTACTACATAGTACTGTCTCTATATGATGAGACACACTGACAGTAGGTCCACATAGTATTGTCTCTATATGGTGAGACAATATACAGTGGGGCAAAAAAGTATTTAGTCAGCCACCAATTGTGCAAGTTCTCCCACTTAAAAAGAAGAGAGAGGCCTGTAATTTTCATCATAGGGGGGGGGGGGGGGGGGGGCAGAGAGAGACAAAACAGAGGAGGGGTGGGGGGGGCTGTTGTTGACAGGCTGAAGGGAAGGTGGTCAGGGAGGAGAGGAGAGGAGGAAGGCCAGAAATATCAGTGGATCAAAGAACAAACAGAGAGTCATCTGTAGCTCTTAACTCTATTTATATACTACCTCACCAGCTGTGACCCTGCAGGGTTCACACACACACACTCACACCACGGCTGGTACTAGCTACACGTCTCTCACAGGACCGAACGAGGAGGACGAAGAAGCTGGAGCTGTGACATCATATTACCCTCTCATCTTGCAACGACTCAAAAGCCCCCCCCCCCCCCCACACACACACACACAAATATTTATGAGCAGAGCTTGTAAGGTGTTTCATTTCTCCTTAGCAGCGGTCTGACAACAAGAATCCACAAACATAGTCTGACAAGAGGGTTGTTTCTGTAAGAGTCTCAGTTAGTGCTGGTGGGATGGTGAGACAGACAAGCCCAGACCTGTCTAACCCAGAGGTCTCACTCACAGGGCCACTCCCCAGAGCCCACCACACGTGCCTGCCTGACATATTGCCTGTCAGTAGCGGGTTGGGGGGGGGGAATCAGACAGGGTGGAGGAGAAGGAGACAGGGTGGGGGAGAAATGAGTTTCCACCTCATTTTGTGGGCAGTGAGCACATAGCCTGTCTTCTCTTGAGAGCCATGTCTGGGTACGGCAGCCTTTCTCAAAGCAAGGCTATGCTCAGTGAGTCTGTACATAGTCAAAGCTTTCCTTAAGTTTGGGTCAGTCACAGTGGTCAGGTATTCTGCCACTGTGTACTCTCTGTTTAAGGCCAAATACCATTCTAGTTTGCTCAGTTTTTTTGTTAACTCTTTCCAATGTGTCAAGTAATTATGTTTTTGTTTTCTCATGATTTGGATGGATCTAATTGTGTTGCTGTCCTGGGGGGTGTGTTTGTAAACAGAGCCCCAGGACCAGCTTGCTTAGGGGACTCTTCTCCAGGTTCATCTCTCTGTAGGCGATGGATTTTTTTCCTTTTAGGTGGTTTTAGAATTTAACATTATTTTGTGCTCTACGTTGTACGCAAAGGATATTTTTTGTAGAATTCTGCATGCAGAGTCTCAATTTGGTTTTTGTCCCATTTTGTGAATTCTTGGTTGGTGAGCGGACCCCAAACCTCACAACCGTAAAAGGTAATGGGCTCTATGACTGATTCAAGTATTTTTTGCCAAATCCTAATTGGTATGTTGAAATTTATGTTATTTTTGATGGCATAGAATGCCCTTCTTGCCTTGTCTCTCAGATCGTTCACAGCTTTGTGGAAGTTACCTGTGGCGCTGATGTTCAGGCCAAGGTATGTATAGTTTTTTGTGTGCTCTAGGGCAACGGTGTCTAGATGGAATTTGTATTCGTGGTCCTGGTGACTGGACCTTTTTTGGAACACCATTATTTTTGTCTTACTGAGAGTTATTGTCAGGGCCCAGGTCTGACAGAATCTGTGCAGAAGATCTAGGTACTGCTGTAGGCCCTCCTTGGTTGGTGACAGAAGCACCAGATCATCAGCAAACAGTAGACATTTGACTTCAGAGTCTAGTAGGGTGAGGCCGGGTGAGGCCGGGTGCAGACATTTCTGGTGCCCGCACCAATTCATTGATATAGATGTTGAAGAGGGAGGGGCTTACGCTGCATCCCTGTCTCACCCCATGGCCCTGTGGAAAGAAATGTGTGTGTTTTGCCTATTTTAACCACACACTTGTTGTTTGTGTACATGGATTTTATAATGTAATGTATGTTTTACTCCCAACACCACTTTCCATCAGTTTGTTTTGCAGACCCTCATGCCAAATTGAGTCGAAGGCCTTTTTGAAATCAAAACATGAGAAGACTTTGCCGTTGTTTTGGTTTGTTTGGTTGTCAGTTAGGGTGTGCAGGGTGAATACCTGGTCTGTCATAATTTGGTAAAAAGCCAATTTGACATTTGTCTGCTGTTAATTATAATGCAGAAGATTTTCCCAAGGTTGCTGTTGACGCATATTCCACGGTAGTTATTGGGGTCAAATTTGTCTCCACTTTTGTGGATTGGGGTGATCAGTCCTCGGTTCCAAATATTGGGGAAGATGCCAGAGCTAAGGATGATGTTAAAGAGTTTTAGTATAGCCAATTGGAATTTGTTGTCTGTATATTTGATCATTTCATTGAGTATACTATCAACACCACAGGCCTTTTTGGGTTGGAGGGTTTGTATTTTGTCCTGTAGCTCATTCAAGGTATTTGGATCTCCCTCTCTCTCTCTCTCTGTTTCCCCTAAACAGTCAAAATAAATTGTAATAAACAGATGATCACAAAAAATACAATACAAAACATGTCCGTCTGCCTGTTGCATGTTGTCTAATGAATGTCCTCAGGGACTGCTGCATCTCTCCTGTCGGTGTTTAGTACTGAGCAGACAAACTGGTGGCCTGAGGGGATTCTCTGGTAGCTCATCCATTGATCTGATCCCGCTCTGTCTCTTTCTCTGTGACGTAGACTTTAGGACCAAAGGCTGTGTTGTCTAGTTAACTGTACTAATGACCACCGGGTTAAAGGGACCCATAGGACCAACACCTACAGGGTCTCTCTGAGTAAACAGACTGACTACACACTGGTGAATATAGCTATTAGTGGCTCTGCTGTAATTCTGCCATCTAAACCTCTCTTTACCACATGTAGGTTGAAGGAAAGAGACACAGACACAGAGACAGAGATGGAGAGAGAGACTGATTTATTGACTGAGTGACTGATTGACTGACTGACTCACTGATTGACTGAGAGGGAGAGAGAGGACAGAGAGAGAGAGAGAGAGAGAGAGAGAGAGAGAGAGAGAGGGAAAGAGAGGGAGAACAGAGAGGGAAAGAGAGAGAGAGAGAGAGAAGGAGAGAGAGAGACTGATTGACTGACTGACTTACTGATCGACTGACTGACTGACTGACCGATTGTCTGACTGATTGTCTGACTGACTGACTGACTGTCTGACTGACTGATTGATTGACTGACTGACTGATTGTCTGACTGACTGACTGATTGACTGACTGACTGACTGATTGTCTGACTGACTGACTGATTGACTGACTGACTGACTGATTGATCCATTATTGAATCTCTGAATCTCTGTGTTATTTGTGTGTTTCAGGTTCAGACTGCTCCCGTAACTTCACCAGTCAGAACGGGATCATTGAGTCTCCGGGGTTCCCTGATAAATACCCTCATAACCTGGAGTGTTCCTTTATTATCATCGTGCCCCCGGCCATGGACGTGGCCCTGACCTTCCTGACCTTTGACCTGGAGAACGACCCCCTCCCCGGGGGAGAGGGAGACTGCAAGTACGACTGGTTGGAGGTCTGGGACGGTCTGCCACAGGGTGAGTCTTAAAGACACACAAAATACAGTATTCTGCACACACAACATACAGTACTATTTCTTCAAGGCCAGCCCCTGGAAACTCCTCTAGTGAGCCCCTAGCAGAGCCTGCTTCTTTCTAGGTGGAGGGTAGTCTTGATATGGTAATGTCCCTCTAGTCTTGATATGGTAATGTCCCTCTAGTATTGATATGATAATGTCCCTCTAGTGTTGATATGATAATGTCCCTCTAGTGTTGATATGATAATGTCCCTCCAGTATTGATAAGGTAATGTCCCTCTAGTATTGATATGGTAATGTCCCTCTAGTATTGATATGGTAATGTCCCTCTAGTCTCAATATGGTAATGTCCCTCTAGTCTCAATATGGTAATGTCCCTCTAGTATTGATGTGGTAATGTCCCTCTAGTATTGATATGGTAATGTCCCTCTAGTATTGATATGGTAATGTCCCTCTAGTCTCAATATGGTAATGTCCCTCTAGTATTGATATGGTAATGTCCCTCTAGTCTCAATATGGTAATGTCCCTCTAGTATTGATATGGTAATGCCCTGCACACTGATATGGTAATGTCCCTCTAGTATTGATATGGTAATGTCCCTCTAGTATTGATATGGTAATGTCCCTCTAGTATTGATATGGTAATGTTCATCTAGTCTCAATATGGTAATGTCCCTCTAGTATTGATGTGGTAATGTCCCTCTAGTATTGATATGGTAATGTTCCTCTAGTCTCAATATGGTAATGTCCCTCTAGTATTGATATGGTAATGTCCCTCTAGTATTGATATGGTAATGTCCCTCCAGTCTCAATATGGTAATGTCCCTCCAGTATTGATATGGTAATGTCCCTCTAGTCTCAATATGGTAATGCCCCTCTAGTATTGATACGGTAATGTCCCTCTAGTATTGATATGGTAATGTCCCTCTAGTATTGATATGGTAATGTCCCTCTAGTCTCAATATGGTAATGTCCCTCTAGTCTCAATAAGGTAATGCCCCTCTAGTATTGATATGGTAATGTCCCTCTAGTATTGATATGGTAATGTCCCTCTAGTATTGATATGGTAATGTCCCTCTAGTATTGATATGGTAATGTCCCTCTAGTATTGATATGGTAATGTCCCTCTAGTATTGATATGGTAATGTCCCTCTAGTATTGATATGGTAATGTCCCTCTAGTATTGATATGGTAATGTCCTGTGTATTGATATGGTAATGTCCCTCTAGTATTGATATGGTAATGTCCCTCTAGTATTGATATGGTAATGTCCCTCTAGTATTGATATGGTCATGTCCTGTGTATTGATATGGTAATGTCCCTCTAGTATTGATATGATAATGTCCCTCTAGTCTTGATATGGTAATGTCCCTCTAGTATTGATGTGGTAATGTCCTGTGTATTGATAAGGTAATGTCCCTCTAGTATTGAAATGGTAATGTCCCTCTAGGAACAGAGGGAAGGGAGGGAAGGGAATGGAGGGAAGGGAAGGGAGGGAAGGGAGGGAACGGAGGGAGGGAGGGAAGGGAGGGAGGGAGGGAAGGGAGGGAACGGAGGGAGGGAGGGAACGGAGGGAGGGAGGGAGGGAACGGAGGGAAGGGAGGGAGGGAGGGAACTGAGGGAAGGGAGGGAAGGGAGGGAATGGAGGGAACGGAGGGAAGAGAGGGAACGGAGGGAGGGAAGGGAGTGAAGGGAGGGAAGGGAGGGAGGGAACGGAGGGAACGGAGGGAAGGGAGGGAGGGAACGGAGGGAAGGGAGGGAAGGGAGGGAATGGAGGGAAGGGAGGGAACGGAGGGAGGGAAGGGAGGGAACGGAGGGAATGTCCCTCTAGTATTGATATAGTAATGTCCCTCTAGTATTGATATGGTAATGTCCCTCTAGTCTCAATATGGTAATGTCCCTCTAGTCTCAATAAGGTAATGTCCCTCTCGTATTGATATGGTAATGTCCCTCTAGTCTCAATATGGTAATGTCCCTCTAGTCTCAATATGGTAATGTCCCTCTAGTATTGATATGGTAATGTCCCTCTAGTCTCAATATGGTAATGTCCCTCTAGTATTGATATGGTAATGTCCCTCTAGTCTCAATATGGTAATGTCCCTCTAGTCTCAATAAGGTAATGTCCCTCTCGTATTGATATGGTAATGTCCCTCTAGTCTCAATATGGTAATGTCCCTCTAGTCTCAATATGGTAATGTCCCTCTAGTATTGATATGGTAATGTCCTGTACATTGATATGGTAATGTCCCTCTAGTCTCAATATGGTAATGTCCCTCTAGTATTGATATGGTAATGTCCCTCTAGTCTCAATATGGTAATGTCCCCCTAGTATTGATATGGTAATGTCCCCCTAGTATTGATATGGTAATGTCCCTCTAGTATTGATATGGTAATGTCCCTCTAGTATTGATATGGTAATGTCCCTCTAGTATTGATATGGTAATGCCCCTCTAGTCTCAATATGGTAATGTCCCTCTAGTCTCAATAAGGTAATGCCCCTCTAGTATTGATATGGTAATGTCCCTCTAGTATTGATATGGTAATGTCCCTCTAGTATTGATATGGTAATGTCCCTCTAGTATTGATATGGTAAAATCCCTCTAGTATTGATATGGTAATGTCCCTCTAGTATTGATATGGTAATGTCCCTCTAGTCTCAATATGGTAATGTCCCTCTAGTCTCAATAAGGTAATGTCCCTCCAGTATTGATATGGTAATGTCCCTCTAGTATTGATATGGTAATGTCCCTCTAGTATTGATATGGTAACGTCCCTCTAGTATTGATATGGTAATGTCCCTCTAGTATTGATATGGTAATGTCCTGTGTATTGATATGGTAATGTCCCGCCAGTATTGATATGGTAATGTCCCTCTAGTATTGATATGGTAATGTCCCTCTAGTATTGATATGGTAATGTCCCTCTAGTATTGATGTGATAATGTCCCTCTAGTATTGATATGGTAATGTCATGTGTATTGATATGGTAATGTCCCTCTAGTATTGATATGATAATGTCCCTCTAGTCTTGATATGGTAATGTCCCTCTAGTATTGATGTGGTAATGTCCTGTGTATTGATAAGGTAATGTCCCTCTAGTATTGAAATGGTAATGTCCCTCTAGGAACAGAGGGAAGGGAGGGAAGGGAATGGAGGGAAGGGAGGGAACGGAGGGAGGGAGGGAGGGAAGGGAGGGAGGGAGGGAAGGGAGGGAACGGAGGGAGGGAGGGAACGGAGGGAGGGAGGGAACGGAGGGAAGGGAGGGAGGGAGGGAACTGAGGGAAGGGAGGGAAGGGAGGGAATGGAGGGAACGGAGGGAAGAGAGGGAACGGAGGGAGGGAAGGGAGTGAAGGGAGGGAAGGGAGGGAAGGGAGGGAGGGAACGGAGGGAACAGAGGGAAGGGAGGGAAGGGAGGGAACGGAGGGAAGGGAGGGAACGGAGGGAAGGGAGGGAGGGAAGGGAGGGAACGGAGGGAACGGAGGGAAGGGAGGGAACGGAGGGAAGGGAGGGAACGGAGGGAAGGGAGGGAAGGGAGGGAAAGACGAGGGACGGAGAGAACAGAGAGAGCACCTCACCCCTCGTTAAACCCAAGTGACTTTTCACGTGATATTAGATCAAGGCATAGAGAGATAGACGGATGAAATAAAGAGATGGAGCTGAGACATCCATTGTTTCCCAGTGGAATCTCTCTATAGCCTGCCCCGCGTGCTGAGAAAGACAGGATTGATATTTTTACATGCCGTACTTGTCATTTCCAGTGTTGTTTTGCCCCAGCTAAGTGTTGTTGATCTGTTCATAATTTGGCTGGTTGAGAATTCATCAGGGTCAGTAACCTTGTTGGACATTATGAGGGTGCTGACGTTAGGGCAAGGGCTACTAATGCTGATTTGTGTGTTGTGTTATGTTATCTAATTCTATGCTATGTTATGCTATGTTATGCTATGCTATGTTATGTTATGTTATGTTATGCTATGTTATGTTATGTTATGCTATGTTATGTTGTGTTATGTTATCTAATTCTATGCTATGTTATGCTATGCTATGTTATGTTATGTTATGTTATGTTATGCTATGTTATGTTATGCTATGTTATGCTATGTTATGTTATGCTATGTTATGTTGTGTTATGTTATGTTATATAATTTTATGCTATGCTATGCTATGTTATGCTATGTTATGTTATGCTATGTTATGCTATTTTATGTAATGTTATGCTATTTTATGTTATGTTGTGCTATTTTATGTTATGTTATGCTATTTTATGCTATGTTATGCTATTTTATGTTGTGTTATTTTATGTTATGTTGTGTTATGTTATATAATTTTATGCTATGCTATGTTATGCTATGTTATGTTATGCTATGTTATGTTATGTTATGCTATGTTATGTTGTGTTATTTTATGTTATGTTGTGTTATGTTATATAATTTTATGCTATGCTATGTTATGCTATGTTATGTTATGCTATGTTATGTTGTGTTATGTTATGTTATATAATTTTATGCTATGCTATGTTATGTTATGTTATGCTATGTTATGCTATGTTATGTTATGCTATGTTATGTTATGTTGTGTTATGTTATGTTATGCTATGTTATGTTGTGTTATGTTATCTTATATAATTTTATGCTATGCTATGTTGTGTTATGTTATGTTATATAATTTTATGCTATGCTATGCTATGTTATGCTATGTTATGTTATGCTATGTTATGCTATTTTATGTTATGTTATGCTATTTTATGTTATGTTGTGCTATGTTATGTTGTGTTATGTTATGCTATGTTATGTTGTGTTATGTTATGTTATATAATTTTATGCTATGCTATGTTATGTTATGCTATGTTATGTTATGCTATGTTATGTTGTGTTATGTTATGTTATATAATTTTATGCTATGCTATGTTATGTTATGCTATGTTATGCTATGTTATATTGTGTTATGTTATACTATGTTATGTTATGCTATGTTATGCTATGTTATGTTATGCTATGTTATGTTGTGCTATGTTATGGTATGCTATGTTGTGTTATGTTATGCTATGTTATGTTATGTTGTGTTATGCTATGTTGTGTTATGCTATGTTGTGTTATGTTATGCTATGTTGTGTTATGCTATGTTATGTTATGTTATGTTGCATTACGTTACGTTATATTATCTTATATTAGGCTATATTACGTTATGTAATGCTATGCTATGCTATGTAATGTTACGTCACATAATGTCATGTTCCTAATGGTGGTCTCCGGTTTGTGTATGTGTTTGCAGTGGGGCCTCTGATAGGACGTTACTGTGGAACTAAGATCCCTCCTGAAATCACGTCATCTACAGGTATCCTGTCTCTGTCCTTCCACACGGACATGGCCGTGGCCAAAGATGGCTTCTCTGCTCGCTACAACATGACACACAAAGATGTCAGCCACAGTAAGTACTGCTGTGTGTGTGTGTGTGTATTGATCCTTCTCTCTTCAGTTCTGTATCTGACTGTCCACCTGTCCATTGATCGATTGGTTGATTGATTGGTCCACCTCTCATTGGTTGATTGATTGGTCCACCTGTCATTGATTGATTGGTTGATTGATTGGTCTACCTCTCATCGATTGATTGGTTAATTGATTGGTTAATTGATTGCTTGATTGATTGGGCCACCTGTCATTGATTGATTGGTTAATTGTTTGGTTCATTGATTGCTTGATTGGGCCACCTGTCATAGATTGATTGCTTGATTGATTGGTCCACCTCTCATTGATTGATTGGTTGATTGATTTGTCCACCTGTCATTGATTGATTGGTTGATTGATTGGTCCACCTCTCATTGATTGAGTGCTTGATTGATTGGTCCACCTCTCATTGATTGATTGGTTGATTGATTGGTTAATTGATTGTTTGATTGATTGGGCCACCTGTCATTGATTGATTGATTAATTGATTGATTGATTGATTGATTGGTCCACCGCTCTCCTCCCCCAGCCTTCCATTGCAGTAACGCGTTAGGTCTGGAGTCAGGGAAGATCTCTGACGACCAGATCACTGCCTCCTCTTCCTTCTATGACAACACATGGTTGCCACGGCAGGCCCGCCTTAACAACGGCAACAACGCGTGGACGCCCAACGAGGACAGCAACAAGGAGTACATCCAGGTGAGACTCCATATTTAACAACTGTGTTAAAGTGCCTCGTGTCTCGTCTATCACAGGTCTTGTGGACAGAAATGGAATCTCATTCTCGTTCAGTGAGTGTAGATTCAGTCCAATGGAGATCAACGACCTGTGATAGACTTTTAAAGGTAGTTAACCCAATGTTTGCAGAGATCAAGAGCTCAAGTTGGAATCACCTTTAGAATTAACAGGTTTATCTGGTTGAATCTGAGTCTTTTGGCTGAGGACTTGAGAAACAGACAGACGTTAAGTGTCTCCATGAGTCAGAATATACATAGATAGACGCAACATTAATAGTGGCTTCATACCTACAATGTGGTAAAATGTGGTACTACGAGGTACTATGTGGTATGATGTGGCATGATGTGATACTATGTGGTACTATGTGGTACTATTTGGTGTGATGTGGTACTATGTGGTACTATGTGGTACTACGAGGTACTATGTGGTACAATGTGGTGCTATGTGGTATTATGTGGTACTATGTGGTATGATTTTGTACTATATGGTACTATGTGGTACCATGTGGTATGATGTGGTACTTCGTGGTATTGTGTGGTACTATGTGGTATGATGTGGTACTATGTGGTACTATGTGGTATGATGTGGTACTATGTGGTATTGTGTGGTACTATGTGGTACGATGTGGTACTATGTGGTATGATGTGGTACTATGTGGTACTATGTGGTATGATGTGGTACTATGTGGTACTATGTGGTTTGATGTGGTACTATGTGGTATGATGTGGTACTATGTGGTACTATGTGGTATTGTGTGGTACTATGTCGTACGATGTGGTACTATGTGGTATGATGTGGTACTATGTGGTACTATGTGGTGCGATGTGGTTTGATGTGGTTTGATGTGGTACTATGTGGTACTATGTGGTACTATGTGGTATGATGTGGTACCATGTGGTATGATGTGGTTTGATGTGGTACTATGTGGTTCTATGTGGTACTGTGTGGTATTGTGTGGTACTATGTGGTTTGATGTGGTACTATGTGGTATGATGTGGTACTATGTGGTACTATGTGGTATGATGTGGTACTATGTGGTATGATGTGGTATGATGTGGTACTATGTGGTATGATGTGGTATGATGTGGTACTATGTGGTACTATGTGGTGCGATGTGGTTTGATGTGGTACTATGTGGTATGATATGGTACTATGTGGTACTATGTGGTACTATGTGGTACTATGTGGTATGATGTGGTATGATGTGGTACTATGTGGTATGATGTGGTACTATGTGGTATGATTTGGTATGATGTGGTACTATGTGGTATGATGTGGTATGATGTGGTACTATGTGGTATGATGTGGTACTATGTGGTACTATGTGGTACTATGTGGTACTATGTGGTTTGATGTGGTACTATGTGGTATGATGTGGTATGATATGGTAATATGTGGTACCGTCTATAGGCCATCTGTAGACCATCTATAGACCATCTATAACCATCTATAGACCATCTGTAGACCATCTATAGACCATCTGTAGATCATCTATAGCACATCTATAGACCATCTATAGACCATCTGTAGACCATCTATAGACCATCTATAACCATCTATAGGCCATCTGTAGACCATCTATAGGCCATCTATAGACCATCTGTAGACCATCTCCCATTCATGTTGCTGTTTGGCTGATTTATTGACTCATTTATAAAAGTCAATTGCTTATCCCAGTTACTAATAAGCACCCATTAACAAAATGACTGTGGAAACTGTTACATCCCCGTGGATTTATGAGAAATTGAAAAATTGTAACGTTGAGAGGGATGAGGCAAAAAAAATGGCAAATAAGTCTGGCTGCAGAACCGATTAGCAAAACGTAGTGCAAATGGAGAAATCATGAGACTAAACTGAATACAAAGAAGAAGAAACTACACTATGAAACAAAGATGAATTACATAAAGAATGACAGTAAAAAGCTTTGGAGCTCCTTAAATGGGCAAAAAGGCAAACTCAGCTCCATCATTCATTTTAATCAGATGGCTCATTCATCACAAAACCAGCTGATATTGCCAAATACTTTAATGATTTTTTTCATTGGCAAGATTAACAAATTTAGGCATAACATGCCAGCACCAAATGTACACACTACACATCGAAATATATCTGACCAAATTATGAAAGACAAGCATAGTGATTTTGAATTCCGTAAAGTGAGTGTGGAAGAAGTGAAACAATTATTGTTGTCTATCAACAATGACAAGCCCCCGGGGTCTGATAAACTTGGATGTAAAATGACTGAGGATTATAGCAGACGATATTGTCACTCCTATTTGCCACATCTTCAATTTTAAGTCATACCAGAAAGTGTGTGCCCTCAGGCCTGGAAGGAAGCAAGAGTCATTCTGCTACCCAATAATAGTAAAGCACCTTTTACTGGCTCAAATATCTGACCAATCAGCCTGTTACCAACCCTTTGTAAACTGACCAGATACAATTTTATTTTACAGTAAACAAATTGACAACAGACTTTCAGCATGCTTATAGAGAAGGACTTTCAACAAGCACAACCTTACACAAATTACTGATGATTGGCTGAGGGAAATTGATGATAAAAAGATTGTGGAGGCTGGTTTGTTAGACTTCAGTGCGGCTTTTGACATTATCGATCATAGTCTGCTGCTGGAAAAACGTATGTGTTATGGCTTTACACCCCCTGATATAATGTGGATAAAGAGTTACCTGTCTAACAGAACACAGAGGGTGTTCTTTAATGGAAGCCTCTCCAACAGAATTCAGGTAGAATCAGGAGTTCCCCAGGGAAGCTGTCTAAGCTCATTATTATTTTATTTTTTTACTAATGGCATGCTTCTGGCTTTGAGTAAAGCCAGTGTGTCTATGTATGCAGATGACTAAACACGATATACGTCAGCTACTAAAGCGACTGAAATGACTGCAACACTTAACAAAGAGCTGCAGTTAGTTTCAGAATGGGTGGCAAGGAGTAAAATAGACCTTAATATTTTTTAATCTAAAACATTGTATTTGGGACAAATCATTCACTAAACCCTAAACCTCAACTAAAATCTTGTAATAAATCATGTGGAAATTGAGCACATTGAGCTGACTAAATTGCTTGGAGTAACCCTGGATTGTAAACTGTCATCTTCAAAAACATATTGATACAACAGTAACTAAGATGGGGAGAAGCCTGTCCATAATAAAGTTATGCTCTACCTTCTTAACAGCACTATCAACAAGGCAGGTCCTACAGGCCCTAGTTTTGTCGCACCTGGACAACTGTTAAGTTGTGTGGTCAGGTGCCACAAAAAGGGACTTGCAAAATTGCAATTGGCTCAGAACAGGGCAGCACGGCTGGCCCTTGGATGTACACAGAGAGCTAATATCTGATGTCTGTCCATAATAAAGCGATGTTCTACCTTAACACTATCAACAAGGCAGGTCCTACAGGTCCTAGTTTCTACCTTCTTAACAGCACTATCAACAAGGCAGGTCCTACAGGCCCTAGTTTCTACCTTCTTAACAACACTATCAACAAGGCAGGTCCTACGGGCCCTAGTTTCTACCTTCTTAACAGCACTATCAACAAGGCAGGTCCTACAGACCCTAGTTTCTACCTTCTTAACAACACTATCAACAAGGTAGGTCCTACAGGTCCTAGTTTCTACCTTCTTAACAGCACTATCAACAAGGCAGGTCCTACAGGCCCTAGTTTCTACCTTCTTAACAACACTATCAACAAGGCAGGTCCTACGGGCCCTAGTTTCTACCTTCTTATTAACAGCACTATCAACAAGGCAGGTCCCACAGGCCCTAGTGTCTACCTTCTTAACAGCACTATCAACAAGGCTAGTTTTGTCGCACCTGGACTACTGTTCAGTTGTGTGGTCAGGTGACACTAAGAGGGACTGATTACAGGATTAAGATTACAATTGGCTCAGAATTGGCTCAGAACAGGGCAGTATGGACCTGGACCTTGAATGTACAAAGGGAGATAACATTAATAATACGCATGTCAATCTCTCCTGGCTCAAAGTGGAGGAGAGATTGACTTCATCACTACTTGTTTTTGTAAGTGTAGACATGCTGAATGCACCGAGCTTGTCTGTCTAAACTACTGGCACACAGCTCAGACACCCATTCATATCCCACTTTGGACCTTCACAGTCCCTAAGTCCAGAACAGACTATAGAAGGCACACAGTGCTACATAGAGCCATGACTAGCTGGAGACTGACACCAATCTCTCTCTCAGTACAGTGACAAGTGCAGAGTGACATTCTGTGACGGTCTTTGTCTGTCTCTCTCTCTCTCTCTCTCTCTCTCTGTCTCTCTCTCTCTCTCTCTCTCTCTCTGTCTCTCTCTCTGTCTCTCTCTCTCTGTCTCTCTCTCTCTCTGTCTCTCTCTCTCTGTCTCTCTCTCTCTCTCTCTCTCCCTCTCTCTCTGTCTCTCTCTCTCTTCTCTCTCTCTCTCTCTGTCTCTCTCTCTGTCTCTCTCTCTCTCTCCCTCTCTCTCTGTCTCTCTGTCTCTCTCTGTCTCTCTCTGTCTCTCTCTCAGTACAGTGACAAGTGCAGAGTGACATTCTGTGACCGTCTTTGGCAGTCTTCTCTCTCTCTCTTTCTCTCAGTATAGTGGCCATTGTGACAGTCTGCGGCAGTCTATTATGTGGACCTTTCTCTCTCCGTATAGTTTGTGTCACTCTGTAGTGCCATGTAGCAGTGTTCTGCAGTCCCTGCGTTCCTGCAGAGGTCCCAGCTGTTTTCCTGTGTTAACACCTAGCAGAGGGGCCCTGCGTGCTCCCCAGGCCCCCCTAGCTGCCTGCATGGCTGTCTGTCTGCCTGTCTGCCGTCTTCCTCCCTGTCTGTCTGCCTGCAACTAGCTGCCTGTCTGCCTGCAACTAGCTGCCTGTCTGCCTGCAACTTGCTGCCTATCTGCCTGCAACTAGCTGCCTGTCTACCTGCCTGCCATCTTCCTCCCTGTCTGTCTGCCTGCAACCAGCTGTCTGTCTGCCTGCAACTAGCTGTCTGCCTGCGACTAACTGTCTGTCTACCTGCGACTAGCTGCCTTCTTCTCTGCCTCAGACAGCCCATCTTGACAAACAGCTGTCATAAATGCCAGCATGCCTCTCCAGCATACATCTTATGCCCTGTTCCAAATGGCACCCTATTCCCTGCATAGTGCACTACTTTTGACAAGTGGCCTATGGGAACCCTATGGGAATAGGGCCACTATGTAGAGAGTAGGGTGCTGTTTGGGACGTGACCCCAGAGCTACCAACGGGGCCTCTGAAAAGGACTCTCATGACTGTGTGACGCGTGCTCCTGGGCATGTGTGTTTCTGCTAAGCTGTGTGTGTTGGCTCAAGAGCCACGTGTGTGTTTCCGTGGAGATGTCAGTGTAAGAGATTTAGTGGAGAGAGAGAGAGAGAGAGAGAGAGATGCATCCTGTTTCTACATACGGTGTCCTCTTCTGGTCTACTGGGAAGGAAGCCTGGAAGAGACACTTCTGACTGAGTCCTTAACTTACTGTTGCAGACAGACACATGAACAGACAGACAGACAGACAGACAGACAGACAGACAGACAGACAGACAGACAGACAGACAGACAGACAGACAGACAGACAGACAGACAGACAGACAGACAGACAGACAGACAGACAGACAGACAGACAGACAGACAGACAGACAGACAGACAGACAGACAGACAGACAGACAGACTATAATACCCTCATTTTGACCAGGGTCCATATGCATATGATACACTATATAGGGAGTAGGGTGCCTTATGACACTATATAGGGAATAGGGTGCCATATGATACACTATATAGGGAATAGGGTGCCATATGATACACTATATAGGGAATAGGGTGCCATATGATACACTATATAGGGAATAGGGTGCCATATGATACACTATATAGGGAATAGGGTGCCATATGATACACTATATAGGGAATAGGGTGCCATATGATACACTATATAGGGAATAGGGTGCCATATGATACACTATATAGGGAATAGGGTGCCATATGATACACTATATAGGGAATAGGGTGCCATATGATACACTATATAGGGAGTAGGGTGCCATATGATACACTATACAGGGAATAGGGTGCCATATGACACTATATAGGGAATAGGGTGCCATATGACACTATATAGGGAATAGGGTGCCATATGATACACTATATAGGGAATAGGGTGCCATATGACACTATATAGGGAATAGGGTGCCATATGATACACTATATAGGGAATAGGGTGCCATATGACACTATATAGGGAATAGGGTGCCATATGATACACTATATAGGGAATAGGGTGCCATATGACACTATATAGGGAATAGGGTGCCATATGATACACTATATAGGGAATAGGGTGCCATATGACACTATATAGGGAATAGGGTGCCATATGATACATTATATAGGGAATAGGGTGCCATATGACACTATATAGGGAGTAGGGTGCCATATGATACACTATATAGGGAATAGGGTGCCATATGACACTATATAGGGAATAGGGTGCCATATGACACTATATAGGGAATAGGGTGCCATATGATACACTATATAGGGAGTAGCGTGCCATATGATACACTATATAGGGAATAGGGTGCCATATGATACACTATATAGGGAATAGGGTGCCATTTGGAACACACACAAGTGTGTCTCTGTCCTGTTCCGCCACCTGATGATGCGAGTGAGGCTCCTCCTCTCCTCTCCTCTCCTCTCCTCTCCTCTCCTCTCCTCTCCTCTCCTCTCCTCTCCTCTCCTCTCCTCTCCTCTCCTCTCCTCTCCTCTCCTCTCCTCTCCTCTCCTCTCCTCTCCTCTCCTCTCCTCTCCTCTCCTCTACTCTACTCTACTGTACTCTACTCTCCTCTGACAGAAACTGCCACTTGATTGATGAGGGTCCTTCCTGGGTAATCAACAGTTAGCAGCAGTCCTCTAGATATTGATTTAGTGTCTACCTGCCTGTCTCCCTGCTGGCGTCTAGGCAGAGACACAGCCTGTATTGCAAATTGCACCTTATTGACCTACTGTATATAGTCTCTATGTGCTCTGGTCAAATGTAGGGAATAGAGTGCTATTTGGGATGGAAGGGAAGGGTGGAGGGGGAACGTGAACACCTGTTTCTCTGACAGATGACAGACGCTGCAGTTTTCGCCTCTTATGTTTAGTATGACCTCCCCGGATTGGCGAGCAGAGAGTCAGGGGCTGTGTTCCAAATGCATCATCAGAGTGCGACGCTGCATGTCTGAATGTCGAACGTCAGTTTGTTGTTTTGGAGGATTCTGAAAAAGCCTTTTCCTTGAAAACAAACGATTGCTTACTAGACTACCTGTTTAGTTTGTATCCCGCAACGCAGTTAGCCTCAGTTGGTACAAAAGAGGCACACGAACCGCCATCCTAACTAGACAACATAGGGAATGCAAATAAACCGCGTCTACTCTCCGTTCTGATGGCGAACACAGTCCCTAGAGAACAAACTGGACGAGCTTCGTTTGAGACGTTCCTATCAACTGAACCTGAAAAAGAAAATCGGTATTATTCTATATTACACGACGGCGTGGCTGAACGAGCACACGGATAATATACTTCTGGCTTTTGTCAAGATCAGTCGGTAGCCTCGGGTAAGATCAGTCGGTAGCCTCGGGTAAGATCAGTCGGTAGCCTCGGGTAAGATCAGTCAGTAGGCTCGGGTAAGATCAGTCGGTAGGCTCGGGTAAGATCAGTCGGTAGCCTCAGGTAAGATCAGTCGGTAGCCTCGGGTAAGATCAGTCGGTAGCCTCGGGTAAGATCAGTCGGTAGCCTCGGGTATATCAGTCGGTAGCCTTGGGTAAGATCAGTCGGTAGCCTCGGGTATATCAGTCGGTAGCCTCAGGTAAGATCAGTCGGTAGCCTCGGGTAAGATCAGTCGGTAGGCTCGGGTAAGATCAGTCGGTAGCCTCGGGTAAGATCAGTCGGTAGCCTCGGGTAAGATCAGTCGGTAGCCTCAGGTATATCAGTCGGTAGCCTCAGGTAAGATCAGTCGGTAGCCTCGGGTAAGATCAGTCGGTAGCTTCGGGTAAGATCAGTCGGTAGCCTCGAGTAAGATCAGTCGGTAGCCTCGGGTAAGATCAGTCAGTAGCCTCGGGTAAGATCAGTCGGTAGCCTCGGGTATATCAGTCGGTTACCTTGGGTAAGATCAGTCGGTAGCCTCGGGTATATCAGTCGGTAGCCTCAGGCAAGATCAGTCGGTAGCCTCGGGTAAGATCAGTCGATAGCCTCAGGTAAGATCAGCCGGTAGCCTCGGGTAAGATCAGTCGGTAGCCTCGGGTAAGATCAGTCGGTAGCCTCGGGTAAGATCAGTCGGTAGCCTCGGGTAAGATCAGTCGGTAGCCTCGGGTAAGATCAGTCGGTAGCCTCAGGTATATCAGTCGGTAGCCTCAGGTAAGATCAGTCGGTAGCCTCGGGTAAGATCAGTCGGTAGCCTCGGGTAAGATCAGTCGGTAGGCTCGGGTAAGATCAGTCGGTAGCCTCAGGTAAGATCAGTCGGTAGCCTCGGGTAAGATCAGTCGGTAGCCTCGGGTAAGATCAGTCGGTAGCCTCGGGTATATCAGTCGGTAGCCTTGGGTAAGATCAGTCGGTAGCCTCGGGTATATCAGTCGGTAGCCTCAGGTAAGATCAGTCGGTAGCCTCGGGTAAGATCAGTCGGTAGCCTCGAGTAAGATCAGTCGGTAGCCCCGGGTAAGATCAGTCGGTAGCCTCGGGTAAGATCAGTCGGTAGCCTCAGGTATATCAGTCGGTAGCCTCAGGTAAGATCAGTCGGTAGCCTCGGGTAAGATCAGTCGGTAGCCTCGGGTAAGATCAGTCGGTAGGCTCAGGTAAGATCAGTCGGTAGCCTCGGGTAAGATCAGTCGGTAGCCTCGGGTAAGATCAGTCGGTAGCCTCGGGTATATCAGTCGGTAGCCTTGGGTAAGATCAGTCGGTAGCCTCGGGTATATCAGTCGGTAGCCTCAGGTAAGATCAGTCGGTAGCCTCGGGTAAGATCAGTCGGTAGGCTCGGGTAAGATCAGTCGGTAGCCTCGGGTAAGATCAGTCGGTAGCCTCGAGTAAGATCAGTCGGTAGCCTCGGGTAAGATCAGTCAGTAGCCTCGGGTAAGATCAGTCGGTAGCCTCGGGTATATCAGTCACAGTGGTTGTAGAGGGTGCAACAGGTCAGTACATAAGGAGTAAATGTCACTTAGCTTTTCATAGCCGAGCATTCAGACTTCGAAATAGCATGTGCGGTAGAGAGAGAGAGAGTTTAAAACAGCAGGCCTGGGACAAGGTAGCGCTTCCGGTGAACAGGTCAGGGTTCCATAGCCGCAGGCAGAAGAGTTTAAACTGGAGCAGCAGCACTATTGACTATTGCTCCATAGATCCTGGAGGCTGAGACAAGGGGGATCGAGGGAGACACTGTGGCCCCGTACGACAATAACCCCGGACAGGGCCAACCAGGCAGGATATAACCCCACCCACTTTGTCTAAAGCACACACCCGAAAACACTATAACAGACCAGCAACCTACTACCCCGAGACAAGGGCGAGTATAGCCCTCGAAGATTTCCTTCACCGCATGAGCCAGAGGGGCGACAAACAGGACAGGAAGATCACGTTAGTGACTCAACCCACTCAAGTGACGCACCCCTCCTAGGGACGGCATGGAAGAGCACCAGTAAGCCAGTGACTTAGCCCCCGTAATAGGGTCAGAGCTAGAGAATCCCAGCGGAGAGAGGGGAACCGGACAGGCAGAGACAGCAAGGGCGGTTCGTTGCTCCAGAGCATTTCCGTTCACCTTCACACTCCTGGGCCAGACTACACTCAATCATAGGATCTACTGAAGAGTTGAGTCTTCAATAAAGACTTCACGGTTGAGACCAAGTCTGCGTCTCTCACATGGGTAGGCAGACCATTCCATAAAACTGGAGCTCTATAGGAGAAAGCCCTGCCTGCAGCTGTTTGCTTAGATATTCTAGGGACAATTAGGAGGCCTGCGTCTTGTGACCATAGCGTACGTGTAGGTATGTACGGCAGGACCAAATCAGAGAGATAGGTAGGAGCAAGCCCATGTAATGCTTTGTAGGTTAGCAGTAACACCTTGAAATCAACTCTAGTGACAAAAGCATGGATACATTTTTCTGCATCATCTTTGGACAGAAAGCTTCTGATTTTTGCAATGTTACGTAGATGGAAAGAAATCTGTCCTTGAAACATCTGTCTCGATATGTTCCTCAAAAGAGAGATCAGGGTCCAGAGTAACGCAGAGACGACTGAACAACCATCAAGATTAATAATCAGATTCAACAGAAGATCTCTTTGTTTCTTGGGACCTAGAGCATCTCTGTTTTGTCCGAGTTTAAATGTAAAAAATGTGCCGCCATCCACTTCCTCATGTCTTTGTCTATCACACTATATCACACTATATCACACTATATCACACTCTATCACACTCTATCACACTATATCACACTATATCACACTCTATCACACTATATCACACTCTATCACACTATATCACACTATATCACACTATATCACACTATATCACACTATATCACACTATATCACACTCTATCACACTATATCACACTCTATCACATTATATCACACTCTATCACACTCTATCACACTCTATCACACTATATCACACTATATCACACTCTATCACACTATATCACACTTTATCACACTATATCACACTCTATCACACTATATCACACTATATCACACTCTATCACACTCTATCACACTATATCACACTATATCACACTCTATCACACTCTATCACACTATATCACACTATATCACACTCTATCACACTCTATCACACTATATCACACTATATCACACTCTATCACACTATATCACACTATATCACACTATATCACACTCTATCACACTATATCACACTATATCACACTATATCACACTCTATCACTCTCTATCACACTATATCACACTATATCACACTCTATCACACTATATCACACTATATCACACTATATCACACTCTATCACACTATATCACACTATATCACACTCTAAACACTCTATCACACTCTAACTCACTCTAACACACTCTAACACACTATAACACACTCTATCACAGATGATTGCCTATTTGTGTTGTTAGTATATTGTGTGTGTGTTTAATTTGTGTGACTGTCCTTGTCTATCAGTGGACAATATCAGTGGGGACCCCAGGAAGAATAGCTGCTGCTTCGGCAAAACCTAATGGGGAACTGAATGATGGTACCCTATTTCCTATCTAGTGCACTACTTTAGACTAGGACTCTCCGGTGCACTATATAGGGACTAGGGCTCCATTGAGGACGCACCCGGGGATCAGGGATTCAGAGAGCAGAGCTGCTCCCAGAGGACTGGGTCTGGGAGTCTGAGAGAGTTGCAGATTAAACTTCTGGTGTGTGTGTGTGTGTGTGTGTGTGCGTCTGTGTGTGTGTGTGTGCATGTGTGTGTGTGTGTGTGTGCGTGTCTCCTGGCTGATATAGACCCTGGTAGTGTTCCTAGTCCAGCCACGTAGCAGAGCAGAATGGAGATGAAATAGGAAGGTGATCATCATGAAGGGAAATTAGAATGAGCACAAGGGTCATTACTATCGATCGCTGCAGGAGAGAGGGAGGAAAGAGGAGAGGAGAGGGAGAGAGGAGAGATAGATGGAGGAGAGAGAGGGAGGAAAGAGGAGAGGAGAGGGAGAGAGGAGAGATAGATGGAGGAGAGAGAGGGAGGAAAGAGGAGAGGAGAGATAGATAGATAGATAGATAGATAGATAGATAGAGAGAGAGAGAGAGAGAGAGAGAGAGAGAGAGAGAGAGAGAGAGAGAGAGAGAGAGAGAGAGAGAGAGAGATAGATAGATAGATAGATAGATAGATAGATAGATAGATAGATAGATAGATAGATAGATAGATAGATAGATAGATAGATAGATAGATAGATGGGCAGAGAGAGGGAGGAGAGAGAGATGGAGGGGAGAGAGAGATGTAGGAGAGAGAGGGAGGAGAGAGATGGAGGGGAGAGAGAGATGGAGAGAGAGAAATAGTGAGAGAGATAGATGGAGAAGAGAGAGATGGAGGGGAAAGAGAGATGTAGGAGAGAGAGAGAGGGAGAGGAGGGGAGAGCAATCTCAGATCTAGACTGATGGACTCAAATGATCATAGTTGTTCAAATGATCTTGACTATGTTCTTTCTCTCACTATCTCTACCTCCTCTCTCTCACTATTTCTCCTTCTCTCTCTCTCTCTCTCTCTCTCTCTCTCTAATATATATATATATATATCTTTCTCCCTCCCCCAGGTGGATCTCCATGTCCTGAAGGTGTTGACGGGTATCTCTACCCAGGGAGCGGTGTCCAAGGAGACCCAGAAGTCCTACTACGTCACCACCTTTAAGCTGGAGGTCAGCACCAACGGAGAGGACTGGATGGTCTACCGATATGGCAAGAACCACAAGGTAGGACACAGAGACACGTGGGGATGTGTGAACCTTTCTCCTGAAGGGTCCTGCTTGTGCCAGTGAATAGCTTTTCACGTGGCACCGACTGGTAAGACGCTTCGGGGGGGGGGGGGGGGGGGGGGCGGTCACACGTGCTA